>NC_069502.1:875704442-875959442 GCF_027579735.1 Bombina bombina
AATCAAGTCACAGTGTGTGTGTGTGTGTACAGATAAACCTGCAAACGCGTTTCGTGCATGTGCACTTGATCACTGCATGTGTGTCTACCTGTACACACCTCTATTTATTCCGATTTCTCTTAAAGCTATATAAGCCATTATATACAATAAACCTAAAAAGGAGGACAAAAAGCCAAAAAAGCATATTAAAGTTCTATCTAGTCATTAGTAAATATATTTTACAATTCCCTTATCAAAAAGTAACTATTTATTTGTTGGATTTCTAGATAGTCTGTATTATATTTCTCACAGTTTTAAATACATGTCTACAATCCACTGGCTTATCAGAAGAGGGGACAGATACAAGTGCTAACTTTTTAATATATCTTCTAGATATTTCCTTTTGTGAAAATAAAAAGATTAATCTCTTCATGAAAAAAATGAGTTAACACCTAAATGTTAGTCCCTACAGAATATTAAATGTATTGAAGTGAAAAACAATGTGGCTTAGTACTGACATATTTATATTTGAAGCAATATATCCCTGAACGTACAGGGATATGTTGTTGGCCTCAAATATAAAAAAATGATCCTACGCTACAGTTGAAACAACAGATTGATACAATCGTAAATTATGCACTCTTGAGCGTATGGATCGACACACATATCAGGGATTGGCTAACGGTGACACATCCAGTGAGACCCATCATGTATACCTTACCAAAAATTCATAAAGATTTACAATCACCCCGGGTCGTCCAATTGTATCAGCCAGAGGTTCACTGTTACAACCTCTAGCCATGTTTTTTTTAATATATTCTGCAACCCATGGTTACCAACATGACCTCCTATTTAAGAGACTCCTGGGCTTTGGTGGAAACACTGACAGAACTGACAGAGAGAGCGCCAGACAACCTACTGGTTTGCATGGATGTTAACAGTCTTTATACTGTAATTCCTCAGGAAGAAGGGATACAGGTGATCTTGACGTGAACTGCTGATGTGTTGTCTCAGTTACAACTATTTCAGGTTTGAGAACGTGTTCTACCTACAACTCACAGGGACGGCCATGGGCTCAAATAGGTCACCCTCATTTGCCCATTTATACATGAAACATGTGGAGGAGAATATACTGCAAGTTTATACACATCCAAGCATCACCTTCTACCGTCGGTACATCAATGACATCTTACTTATATGGAAAAGTGATGAAATGTCATTAAATGAGTGGGTGACGACCTTTAATAACTCAGAATGTCCAACTAAAGTAAAGATTTCTTCCAGCAAGACTTCTATCGATTTTCTTGATCTACGGATCTTTAAGGCTGATGGCCGACTTGGCACTACTTTGTTCCATAAAGAGACCGACAGGAACTCAATACTACATGCGAATAGCAGCCACCCAAGATCACAAGTGAAAATGATACTGAGATGACAGATGTTATAGGGTGGTGAGAAACCATTCATCTGACCAACAGAAAATGGTACAGATACAGAGAATGGAAGAAAAATTTGCCGCAAAAGGCTATAGGAATGAGGACATTCTAACCTCCAAAATGGAGGTCACACAAGTAACACAAAAGGACCTCATGATGACATTTAAAGTGCAGGATGACACAAAGAGGATGAACTTTACCACTACCTGTACACCGCAGCTAAAGAATATGGGTAAGATATTGACCCAATAATGGCACATCATACAGAGTGATCCATCATTGTCATACCAGGAACACAGACCACCAAGGGTAGGTTTTAAGCGTGGGAAGAGCTTACGTGACCTACTAGTTCTAACAGACCCACAACACTGCTATACAAAACAGACTTGGCTCAAATCCACCAAGAAAGGGTCATATAGATGCCCCAGCTGCGTCACCTGTAACTCCATGGTTCAAGGGACCAGTTTCAGACACCCACATACCAACAAAAGGTATCCTATAAAACACTACTTAACATGCACAACTCCGTATGTGGTTTATATGTTGAGCTGTATTGCGAACCATCAGAGTGCCATCCGTACGGCCTTAGAAAAAGGAGACAGTGACTAACCTGTAGCGAGACATTTTGCACATAAAGGACATACGGTAAAAGACTTAAGATTTCAGCTGATTGATCATGTTCTGCCACTGATTCGTGGTGGCGATAGAAATAAACGTTTATTGCAAGTTGAGGCTCGCTGGATACATAAGTTGGACCTTGTACAGCCTAGGGGACTAAACGTAAGTATCGATTGTTTTCTGTAAACTAGTTGTCTAGGCCTTAAATAATTAGGTCGGAACATTATTACAATATGCTCTACCCACTGCCATATGTTGTACAATATTAGTTTAATATATAGATACTTGAGTCCTTAATATTGTCTTGGATACAATGGACCATCATTTGATCCATAGATATATACGTAGGCTCTATGCCTGTGAGATCCGGTCTTTTGGCCCGTACAACAGGATACTTCTGGTTTAATTTCTTGCTAACAATACCATAGATACAAGTGTCTTAGGGCCGTAGGCACCTGACATCTGATTTGTTTGAACTTTGAATAATCAGCCTGACTCATTTTGTAGTTCTTAGTTGCTAACTTTTGATAATTTTTATTGACCTTTATTTTTGGTGTTGAAATAGCACAATCAAATTTATTTTTGATGTTGAAATAGCAACATACAATTTTGTTCTCATTTTCTTAACTTTTACATTGCAAATATACTATGTATATATCATATGCTATGCCAACACATCTATCTGTTAGTTTATAAGCTGATCTAATTTTGGTTTTATTTAGGTTTTTTTATCTTTGAGCCTAATTCAGCCAGTCATTATCTTGTGGCTCGATCACCGATGTGCCACATATCTAGCGTGCCTCTGTATAGTGACTTTCACTTATTTCTTAATCATAGATATTGACGGCTGATAAGAGCCATAGACCCAGCAAGTCAGCCTGATATTACCTAACAGTATAAACTTATCTAGTTTGTAGGATAGCCTTATGCTTGTCCCATGCATTTTTATAGTCCCCCACAGTGTTTGTCACTACTACCTCTTGAGGAAGTTTATTCCATAAATCAATCACCCTTTCTGTAAAGAAGTGCTTCCTCAAATTACTCCTGAATCTACTACCCTTCAGCTTGAGATCATGACCCCTTGTTCTTGAATTCTCCATTTTATGTAAAATTCCCACAGCCTCAGTTTTACTAAGCCCTTTAACATACTTGAAAGTTGCTATCATATCACCTTTTTCCCTTCTCTCCTCTAAACTATACATATTTAGGTCATTGAGCCTATCCTGGTTAGTTTTATTTTTTAGACCATGTACTGTTTGTAGCCTTCCTTTGCACAGATTTAAGTTTGTTAATATCCTTCTGATGATATGGCCTCCAGAACTGCACACAATACTCAAGATGAGGCCTAACTAATGATCTATAAAGTGGCATAAGTACCTTACTATTTCTGCTGCAAATACCTCCACCAATACATCTAAGCATTCTGCTAGCCTTACTCGCTGCATTACTACATTGTTTACTAAGTTTTAAATCATCTGAAATAAAATTCCCAAGTCCCGTTCCTCATCTGTAACAGTCAGTAAATTGTAATTGAGTCAGTAATTAACATTTGGATTTTTCTTCCCTAAATGCATTATTTTACACTTTGCTGTGTTAAACTTTAGATCCCAGTCGTTTGTCCAATCCTCCAATTGTTGTATGTCAGTTCTCATTTTGTCTACCCCCCCTGGAACATCCACTCTGTTACAAATTTTTGTATCATCTACAAACAGACATTCTTTTCCCTGTAGCCCTTTGCTGACATCACAGATAAATATGTTAAACAAAACAGGCCCCAGAACTGACCCCTAAAGAACACCACTAGTGACCCCTGAGGAACACCACTAGTAACAGCCCCCTCTGCTGAATGAACTCCATTTACTAACACACTTTGTTTTCACACACACTTTGTTTTCTGAGAGAGAAGAAAAGGGCGCCTCCTAGTGTAGCCAATAAATCACAAGTGGAGTATATAGGAAAGAAACATACTCACAATGTAGAAAGGCAGAGATAATGCCTAGGAGAATGGTCTGGGAACTTCACAGTGTCCCAGCAAACTGTGCACCGTGCTGTGGCTGCTCCTCCCAAAATCAGAAAGAAAATCTGTGGTTTGAAAAGATGTAGAAAAATAGGGCGACCCCTAGTGCAGATCAATTATGGAGATATGAGTATCTACTTATGATGACAAAGGAATACTCACAAATTGTATTGCACACTGTAGTGCAAATGGAGCATACTAGGTGTATTATGGTGACCTAGTGCACATATGAACCAAGGTGATGCTGCTGCAATAGGAGATGAACTCCAAGTGGGCTGCTGATGGACGTCAGGAAAAAAGAAGAAGACTCCAGTGTAGAAATACGTAAAAAATGTTTAATTAAAAGAAGTAAAAAAATACACAGATAAAACAATGAACCTGTGTTAAAATGCTACGCGTTTCTAAGCGCTAACCACGCTTTTTCCTCAGGCAAATGATACTATCTGAACTGTAGGAGACTCCAGTTCAGATAGTATCATTTGCCTGAGGAAAAAGCGCGGTTAGCGTTTAGAAACGCATAGCATTTTAACACAGGTTCATTGTTTTATCTGTGTATTTTTTTACTTCTTTTAATTAAACATTTTTTACGTATTTCTACACTGGAGTCTTCTTCTTTTTTCCTGACGTCCATCAGCAGCCCACTTGGAGTTCATCTCCTATTGCAGCAGCATCACCTTGGTTCATATGTGCACTAGGTCACCATAATACACCTAGTATGCTCCATTTGCACTACAGTGTGCAATACAATTTGTGAGTATTCCTTTGTCATCATAAGTAGATACTCATTATATCTCCATAATTGATCTGCACTAGGGGTCGCCCTCTTTTTCTACATCTTTTCAAACCACACTTTGTTTTCTGTCCTTAAGCCAGCATTCCACCCAGTTCACAATTTTTTAATCTAGACCAAGGAGATACAGTTTGTGAATTAGTGTATTGTGTGGGACGGTGTCAAATGCTTTGCTGAAATCTAGATATGCTACATCAACTGCTCCACCCTTGTCTAATACTTTTGTTACATAATCAAAGAAGTCAATTAAATTAGTCTGACATGATCTCCCTGAAGTAGAACCATGCTGATTTTGGTCCTCTAAATTGTTTGTCTTTATGTAAATCATAATTCTTTCTTTTAAGAGGCTTTCCATTAATTTCCCTACTACTGAAGTTAAAGGGACACTGTACCCAAATTTTTTCTTTTGTGATTCAGATAGAGCATGCAATTTTAAGCAACTTTCTAATTTACTCCTATTATCAATTTTTCTTCGTTCTCTTGCTATCATTATTTAAAAAAGAAGACATCTAAGCTTTTTTTTGGTTTCAGTACTCTGGACAGCACTTTTTTATTGATGGATGAATTTATCCACCAATCAGCAAGGACAACCCAGGTTGTTCACCAAAAGTGGGCCGGCATCTAAACTTACATTCTTGCATTTCAAATAAAGATAACAAGAGAATGAAGAAAATTTGATAATAGGAGTCAATTAGAAAGTTGCTTAAAATTTCATGCTCAATCTGAATCACGAAAGAAAAAAATTGGGTACAGTGTCCCTTTAAACTAACTGGCCTGTAGTTACCAGATTCTTCTCTACTGTCCTTTTTATGAAGAGATATTACATTTGCTATTCTCCAATCATCTGGGACAGCTCCTGTTAATAGTGACTGATTAAACAGATCAGTTAATGGGACAGTTAGCAATGATCAAAGTTCTTTTAAAACCCTTGGATGAATATTATCAGGATTCACAGCCTTTTTTTTAACATTTATTTTTGATAATGCTAACAAAACCTCATCCTCTGTAAAAAGATTACTGTTAAGCTTGTTTCTGTTTTTCATAGCATCCCTTAATGTAGACATTCTATCTTCACAATCTTTGAGTAATCTTTTTTTTTTTTTTTTAAATTGAGGTTGTGCGAAAACAATACAACTTATATAAAACATGTCAGTAAGACAAACATGAATGGTACATTTCAATGTGACAATATCTATATAGATGGAAGACAAAATTCTGAATGAGAATAATCAGATGGAACCTCTTTTTCCATTTCACCTGAGCTGAAATTAACAATTTGAATGGTTATTTTTAGTCGCATAGACATTCTTCTTTAAAAATTAGTTTTATAACCATTTGAGCTTCGTATAGACTTAGACATAGAAATGCAATTGTAGCTGCAACAGTGGTAAAACAGTGTTCTGTGATTTAAAAGCTATTTAGCATATTCAATTAGTAGGAAGTATTAAAAGTTATGAAAGTGCGGCATAGGCTAGAGTAGCCGCTTATTTAACCCTCCTAAACTAGGAGGTATATTAAAGTGAGGGGGGGGGGGAGGAGGTGGTAGTATGAAGGTGATATCCTATATTATAAAAGGCCAAGTGTTTGTCTGAAGCCGTCATGCGCAGTAGAGACAAACACTTGGCCTTGAGATAGGGAGCGCGAGGTACACCGCATACAAGCAGCTGTGAGATCTGCTGCGTGAGAAGCGGCCACGCGCTCCCCAGACCTCACAGCGTGGCCGGGTGTCGCGAGGGGCGTGGCCGGGCGGGTGTCGCCGCGATGGGGCGTGGCCGGGCGGGGTCCCGCGATGTGAACACAGAGCCAGAGAGGGAGCAGGAGAGGGGGCGAGAGAGACAAAGGGGGGGGGGAGAGAGACAAAGGGGGGGGAGAGAGACAAAGGGGGGGGGAAGAGAGACAAAGGGGGGGGAAGAGAGACAAAGGGGGGGGAAGAGAGACAAGGGGGGGGAGAGAGACAAAGGGGGGGGGAAGAGAGACAAAGGGGGGGGAAGAGAGACAAAGGGGGGGGGAAGAGAGACAAAGGGGGGGGGAAGAGAGACAAAGGGGGGGGAAGAGAGACAAAGGGGGGGGGGGGAAGAGAGACAAAGGGGGGGGGGAAGAGAGACAAAGGGGGGGGAAGAGAGACAAAGGGGGGGGGAAGAGAGACAAAGGGGGGGGAGAGAGACAAAGGGGGGGGGAGAGAGAGACAAAGGGGGGGGGGAGAGAGAGACAAAGGGGGGGGGAGAGAGACAAAGGGGGGGGGAAGAGAGACAAAGGGGGGAGAGACAAAGGGGGGGAGAGAGACAAAGGGGGGGAGAGAGACAAAGGGGGGGGGAGAGACAAAGGGGGGGGGAGAGAGACAAAGGGGGGGGAGAGACAAAGGGGGGGGAGAGAGACAAAGGGGGGGGAGAGAGACAAAGGGGGGGGAGAGAGACAAAGGGGGGGGGGGGAGAGACAAAGGGGGGGGAGAGACAAAGGGGGGGGAGAGAGACAAAGGGGGGGGGAGAGAGACAAAGGGGGGGGAGAGAGACAAAGGGGGGGGAGAGAGACAAAGGGGGGGGGAGAGAGAGACAAAGGGAGGGGGAGCCAAAGAGGGGGGAGAGAGCCAAAGAGGGTGGGGGGAGAGCAAAAGAGGGAGGAGAGAGAGCAAAGGAGAGGGGGGAGAGAAAGCAAAAGAGGGGAGAGAGAGAGCAAAGGAGAGGGGAGAGAGACAAAGGGAGGGGGAGCCAAAGAGGGGGGAGAGAGCCAAAGAGGGTGGGGGGAGAGCAAAAGAGGGGAGAGCAAAAGAGGGGAGAGAGAGAGCAAAGGAGAGGGGGGAGAGAAAGCAAAAGAGGGGAGAGAGAGAGAGAGCAAAGGAGAGGGGGGAGAGAAAGCAAAAGAGAGGGGGGAAGAGAGAGAAAAAGAGAGGGGGGAGAGAGCAAGGGGTGGGACCGCTGTACTGCAAAAAATGGCCCGTGTACACGGGCTTTAGTACTAGTACAGAATATATGAACAGAGCACTAGGTCTGTGTGAGGAGATTCGAGGGAGCCTAGATTGTTAGAGGGTAACTAGGAACTGCAGAATTTTGCAATGTGCAATGCTGTGTCCTGCATAAAGAAGCTTAGGGGTCTTAAAGTAATAGCTTCGACACTAGGTAAATAGATAATTTGTAGTGTGATAAAACTACAGAAAATGCAGGGCCAGCCTGCGATAGTAAGTATGTGAAATGCGAAGATAATAGGTTACATATAGTAGTAAATAGGTTCTGATGAGAAGCAAAAGTCTGGAACTACCTGCAAGGGTTTATACATATTACTGATGAAGCATATTGGTAAGCCCCATCTAACCAATTGGCCTCTTTTCCATATATATGTTAACTATGCCGTCTATGGGAATACAGATGAGAAGGCTCAGGGATCCCGGCCGCAGACGCCTAAGCCTTAGGAGCTTTCACGATGGTAGGGGACAGCATAACACTTTGTGTTCTAATCCTCAGTGTCAATTAACTATAAGGAGTGAGCAAGGAAGTGAAAATGTAAATAAATATATAAGACCTATAGGCGGTCAGCTGGCTCTTAAATAACAACCTTCATGTGGTAGGCATGCATTTATAAAGGGGTATGATAAATACTATTGTCTAGCGCTTCAATAACAGGAACACAGCCATAAGTCTCAAACATAGCTTGTGAATACAAACATCAACATTAGAAGGTAAGAGACCCCACTTTAACACAGGATGAGCACAATGTACCCAAAGCTTTATACTTAAAAACAAACATCTGCATGACTAAAATCCATTTGCTGCGTGATATATATAGGTGCGGCTAGGAAATAACTGGAACTCAGCACTCAGAGTGTAATGTCCCCAAATGAATTGTAATAAATGCATTCTTGGGTATGAGAACAATTAATGTCTCGCCTAAACATTGAGCATACTCATAGGGAACAACATATCACTTCACTATTAGAATAGAGCATATTATTGATATGAATCTGAAACTTTTTCTGATGGATTAGTGGTAAACAGTAACTCCATTATTTAACTAGGATTGTAGAAACATAATACAAATGTAAGATAATACAGTCAGCCATGATAGCGTTATTTTGAGGTAGTCCAGGATACAAGATGCACATATGTCAATAACATATCAGCTCTAAATAGTATGCTAAGAGACCCTAAAACATTGGTAGAATAAACAGTGAAGATGTAAAGGCAGAGGGACGGTATTTATATAGGTATTAAATATACATATTCATGTGGAAGGTGTCCAGACATATGAGCAGTATATAAGCATAGACTAGAACTGAAGAGTTCAAATGACTTCAATACCAATTAAGGTAGCTGTGTAAAGTTCTATCATTTTAGCTCGATATATGCATTGCTGCAGTAATCAGTCCCACTAGACAGTGTGAAGGTAGATGTTCAGGCTGGAAACAAATTCCACACACATTGTGGAACAAGGGCTCTAAGCAGGATCAAAGGGAGCTCCATATCTGAGGGCAATCTCAATGATAAGTGAGGACCCACTCCGGAGCCACAAGATAGTGGGATATTGTAAAGTCCAAGTTCCTAGATATGCCCCTCTGTAAAAAGTTGTGGAAACAATTGTGTGTGTAAGAACCTAGTAGCCTGCCCAACGATCACCTGCTAACCGGTAACAAACTTAGCCAATGCCCATTTTAAGGCCTCCCTGTGCCCAGGTTATGAAGTGTCCATGACACCATGCATCTCTCTGTAACCAGAAGGAGTGAAGCAGGTAACACTGTCTCCTTGTGAGGGAAAACTGTTGCGATGCTGCCTTTATATTTAGGCTCGTTAGAGAAGCACTATGAGTGACAGGGTGGCAATCCGTGCTGATGGTGTCAAGGCCCTTTGTGTTCGCTTGGGATCCCTGACTATCCTTCTCTTTCAAGACAGCCATTAGGGTAAGATCTTCTGTTAGGAGGTACTGTAGGGCCGCGCCATTAACTGGGAGCTCAGTATTGACCCCCTCATCCCCACGGTAGAACCCGGGCTCAGCTGATGTAAAACTGGTGACATGCGGGGAATGCCGGGACCCCGGAGCATCCCCCCAGGCAGTGCTCACCTCGTCTAGGCTCGGTAACATCGCTGTCGGGATTTCGCACTTCTCCGTCGGACCAACATCTCTGACTAAAGCGGCAGCAAGCTTGTTGTGATGGCGTATTAGGAGTTTGTTGATCTCAACAAGTAACTGGCAGGTATCGGCCATAGTAGCTGCTTACTTACGAGAGTGGCAAGATGGCCGTTGTCTTTATAAAAGCTGCGTAGGTTCTTCAAGCTTGACCCACAACAGGCAGTAGGATAGTAGAGTTTAGTGACCTCCAAACAGCATAGAAAGATTGTTGAAAGCGACTCACTGTATTTGAGGTTCCCTATGTATCGAGCAAACTGGTTTTAGATCATTTTTAATTGAATTTATGCAGGCGCTCTAAAGTTCTGCGACCTCTCCTGTGCACTGCTGGCTCCGCCCCCCCTCTTTGAGTAATCTTTGAGTAATCATTGAGACACTTTGCAATTTGCTTATCTCCTTCTATTCTACCATCAACTGATTTCAATTTTACTATTCCTACCTTATTTTTTCTTCTTTCACTGATATATCTAAAGAATGTTTTGTCCCCATGTTTTACTGACTGCTGTCTTCTCTTCTGCATGAGCTTTAACCTTCCTAATTAACTGCTTTAGTCTTTTTTTTTTTTTTTGTTGGAGTCACCATATTTTCATATCATCATCTGCTTGTGTGTGTCTGTAATTTTTATAAGCTATCTTTTTTGTCTTTACAGCATGTGCTACTTCTTTGGAAAACCAAATTGGTTTCCGCTTTCTTTTACAGACATGTGTAATACAGTGTGCGGTTGCATCTAAAATGGCACCTTTCACAAATTCCCACTGTTCTTGAACCCCTGTAAAAAGAGTTTTCTGTTTTAAATAGTTTTTTAGGTATTCTCCCATTAATGAAAAATCTGTCTTCCTAAAGTCTAAAACGTTTTTGTTTTAGTCTGGGTGGACAATTCCTGCACATGAATACTAAACCAAACATTAATGATCACTGGATCCTAAGTTCTCACCTACAGGCACATCTGAAACTGTATCACTGTTTGTAAGTATTAGATCTAATATAGCTTCCTTACGAATTGGTTCCTTAACTAATTGCTCAAGTAATTCCCCTAGCAGAGATTCAAGAATATACCTGCTTCTAGCTGATCTAGCAGAAGGAATCTTCCAGTCTATATCTGGCAAATTAAAGTCCCCCATTACTATAACCTTACCCTTCATGGTCATTTTGGTTATTTCTTCTAATAACAGATTGTCCCGTTTTTCATCCTGCAATGGAGGCCTATATACAACCCCTATTCTTAACACATTTTTATCTCCAATTTCCAAAGTCACCCAAGTACTTTCCACCTCATCATTTGTTCCTACAATTTCAGTAACCTTTATATCTTCATTTACATACAGAGCAACTCCACCTTTCTTTCCTACTCTGTTCTTTTTAAATAACCTGTATCCAGGTATGACTATGTCCCAGTCATGCAAATCATTGTACCATGTTTCTGTTATAGCTAATAAATCCAAGTTGTCCCTAGTCACTAATGAAATGAGTTCAGGTAATTTATTTCCTAAGCTGCTAGCATTTGTGCTCATGGCACAAATAATTTTTCTACTAGAATTTCTATTTTTTGTTACTTGGACTAACAGTTTTGGGATGGTGTGGGGGGCAGGTGGATATATAAATGCTACCCCCTTTATTAGTTTAAATGATTTCTAATAAAGCATTTGAACTCCTCTCCCAGATACTCTGTTCCTTTAACATAAAAATGCAAGCCATCTCTCCTAAATAACCTAGTATCTTGCCAAACAGAGCTATAATGGCCAATAAAACCAAATCCTCGTTCCCTGCACCACTTATCTAACCAAGAATTAAATGTTGTTATCCGCTCCATCTTTCCTGATTCCTGGCCATACACAGGTAAAATAGCAGAAAATGATAGAGTTGATGCCACATTCTCTAAATGATTACCTAGGTCACAAAACTCTTTCTGAACAGCAGCAACATGATTACTAGCCAGATCATTTGTCCCTAAATGAACAATCACATCTTACTCACTTCCCTTTCCTGCTGCCTTAACAATTCTCAAAATGTGATTCTTATTCCTGTGAGCAGTAGCTCCTGGAAGACATCTAACCTCCCTTGCTTCTCCTTTACTTTCACCTAAATACACATTCCTCAAAATAGTCACCCACTAACAGTCTTTTCCTCAAAAACACATCTGCAGTTCTTTCCTGTGTTATGTTACCTGGAGAATCAGGTACCAATAGATTTGAATTACCTGTTACAGATTCAGAGGGCTCAGAAACTGCAATCTCCTCATCACAAGAATGTTCGTCAAGAGCAGCATAGGAGTTTTGCAACGGCAGAGGTTGTGGGCAATGCTTCTGGTCTACTGTTCTTATTCTTCCAGAGCCTACAGTGATCAATCTGCCTCTCCCTGCTGATCTCTGGGGTAGAGGGGCTTCTTTCTGGGGCAGCTTTGTAGAGGTAACAGGTATGTTACTTACTTTAACTTGAAGGATAGCTATTTCTTCCCTTAAGAGGGAAAACTGCTTACAAACAGGACAGCCCCTAAATCTCCAAAAAGCAGCACGATTAAAAAGTGCAAAACACCCATTGCACTGTATCTGAGACATTTTAAACTATGCAACACTTTAAGTAAAATATAAGTATTCTTTACTACTGAATAACGCTGAATAACTCCTGAAATAACTCAAATATCCTTATTTATTTAATCCTTTTTTAGCTTGATCCCTTTGCTAAGAAACAGAGCTAATGTTTAGCAGAGGTAAACAGATCTCTTTAAATACCCTCAGAAAGATAGGGTGGGGTCCCTCCTAATTGCTCACCTATGCAAACAATCTAATTGTTATCTAATTGCAATACTAAAAACCAGAATACAAATGTGTGTAATATATCCTATATTATAAAAGACAAGTGTTTGTCTGAAGCCGTCATGCGCAGTACAGACAAACACTTGGCTTTAGACAGCTGATCGCACGCGCAGCCACCCGACCTCGCACGCGCACCCCTGCAGGTGAAAACAGCAGCGCGAGGACCGGGCAAGTGAAAGAGCACAGCTGATCGCACGCGCAGGGGTGAAAACAGCAGCGCGAGGACCGGGCAAGTGAAAGAGCACAGCTGATCGCACGCGCAGGGGTGAAAACAGCAGCGCGAGGACCGGCAAGTGAAGGCGCACAGCTGATCAGACGCGCATCCCTGCAGGTACGAGAGAGAGAGAGAGAGAGAATTAAATATAACACAACACGGCCCGTGTGAACGGGCTTTAGGACTAGTATATATATATTTATATATATATATATATATATATATATATATATGTGTATGTGTGTATATATATATATATATATGTGTGTGTTTTATGTGCACGTACACATAATGACACACAAATATATATGTATATCAGCATATACATATATATTTACTAACTGCTGCGTGACTTACCCCCTTCGCTGTGTGAGGTACTGACGCAGTCTCTGACAGCATCAGAACGAGGCTATGAAAGCACACACTTGTGAGCGCAATGCTTCCCAGCAATGCAAACTCAAGCTTGTGTTTGCATTGCTTTTAACCTGTAATACCAGCGCACATTAGCACTGATATTTCAAAGTGGAGCGCTAATATCGCTTTCTTGAGAGCGATATTTAGCTCTTCAATTGTAACCTGGCCCTGCATCTCCATATCTCCGAATCTGTAGAAAAAAACACACAAGCGCAAACAGACTCAAGTGTAGATTAATAAAACAAACGCACCACGCTATAAAGTTGCACTTACAATGTAAAAATTTAATTAGCCGTTTGTTACAAACTTGTCAATGACCAGGATGGATCGTCCATAAACAAGTGGGGTGGATATAAGTCCTTACAATGCTGTAGGAGTCCCTCAAGGTAATCGTTCCGGGACACAGTGATTCAATCCCTTACAGGCATCCGTACCCGTGACTCTGATGGCAATAGCTGTGTTGAAAGTTCCGATGCCGATGACGTCGCTATGGGGCACTACGGATCCTCAGGACGTACAAAATAGGCCTCAACGCGTTTCAACCGCCAACGTGCGGCCTTTCTCAAGAGGTAAAGTGAATGCCTTGTCTTGCAATGCCGGCTAATAAATAGCCGCCAGGCTCATTTCATTGGTGCTATAACGTCTGTCAATTGACTAGCCTGTTAGCTTGTTAACCTCTATTTTGAGCACAGCTATAAAACATACTTAAAAGTGCACAATGATAAAAGATTAAAAACATTACTTTATTAAATACATATTAGATGTAATAAAACCTATGATTAAAAATAGCTATTAAAGCTGACCTAGAATTGATATTTATATCTAATACATTAATGTCAAACATATATATATATATATATATATATATACACAGTATTTACTTATTTTATAAAATGTGAAACAACTATATAAAAAAACGATAAAAGAGAACAATGTAAGAAAGAAAAAAAATTGAAAAAAATGTTAATTTCCGGTAACTGAAAAGGTTATTTGTTGAAAACAAACGGATATCAGACTGATACCAGACCCAAATTCTATAGTGTTTCATTTTTGTTATGCATTAGTGCATTATTATAATAGTAATAATACTAATAGTTGTGATGATTCATTTATAATCTGTAATCTTTAATTTTAAATTTATACTCTGGGCTGGTATTCTAACTGGAAAACATTAAAGGGGAAACAGCCATTAAATTAACCTCTTATCATCTTTATTATTAATAAATATGTATTACCTGGTACAATTATAATGTAATACATACAATATGAATTTCTTAGGATATGATTTACATTAATTGTTATGTATTTTTAGATAAATATTATTAAGATTAATGCACCTACTCTCCCTATCTCTGCTAACTACTATAAGTGAAATAATCACCTCACATAAAGGCAGCTAAATCTAAATCCACGTTGAGACCACCTGGACACAGACAATTTAACTTCTGTATCCAGAATGTCTCACGTTTACGGAGTGTAAGTAATCTATTTGGAATTGTGGGGGGTATCCAATCAATTACCTGTACATTCATAGATCTAGAGTCTCCACCATGTACATCTCTGAAATGTAGGAGGACACTGTGATTATCCATGCTTAATAGTGATAGACAGATTGAATCTGAAACTTTTGGTGATCTAGTGTTTAGGAAAAATAGACAGAGGGACATTGATCTAACTAAGGGGGAACAGCCATTGTATAATGCATCTGAATCACCTGATAAGCTTTTCAAAAAACTTGAGAAACTTTTACAGCAAGATTGTCGTGAATGGCAGGATCTTATTTCTCTTGCATGGTGTATCCAGTCCACGGATTCATCCTTACTTGTGGGATATTCTCATTCCCTACAGGAAGTGGCAAAGAGAGCACACAGCAGAGCTGTCCATATAGCTCCCCCTCAGGCTCCGCCCCCCCCAGTCATTCTCTTTGCCGCTCTAACAAGTAGCATCTCCACGGGAGGGTAAAGTGAATGTGGTGTTAGATTTGTAGTTTTTATTTCTTCAATTAAAAGTTTGTTATTTTAAAATAGTGCCGGTTTGTACTATTTACTCTGTGGCAGAAAGTGATGAAGATTTCTGCTGAGCGGAAAACGATTTTAGCATGTTGTAACTAAAATCCATTGCTGTTCACACACAGGACTGTTGAGTACCAGAAAACTTCAGTTGGGGGGAACAGTTTGCAGGTTTACTTGCTTTAAGGTATGTTTCAGTCATTTTTTTCTAGTCAAGACTTAGTAATGCTAGAAGACTGACAAGAATCCCCATGTGGGAAAGGTAAGCCATATTCTGAGACTTAGTATAGAAGGAAGGCTTATTTGTAAGGGCTCAAAACACTGGTGGACACTGTTAAGGGGCAATCGATTATTTTTTTACAAAAATCTGATATTTATACAAGTTTATATTACATTTGAAACACTTTTTTGGGGGTTTATTCCGCATGGCATATATTTAGACACCTATTTTGGCTTGGGAAGGCCCCACAACTCCAGAGTGAAAATGGGCCTGAAGATGGGCCTTTTTTGGGGGTTTATTCCGCATGGCATATATTTAGACACCTATTTCTCCAACATAGGTGTGTCCGGTCCACGGCGTCATCCTTACTTGTGGGATATTCTCTTCCCCAACAGGAAATGGCAAAGAGCCCAGCAAAGCTGGTCACATGATCCCTCCTAGGCTCCGCCTACCTCAGTCATTCTCTTTGCCGTTGCACAGGCAACATCTCCACGGAGATGGTTAAGAGTTTTTTGGTGTTTAAATGTAGTTTTTATTCTTCAATCAAGAGTTTGTTATTTTAAAATAGTGCTGGTATGTACTATTTACTCTGAAACAGAAAAGAGATGAAGATTTCTGTTTGTAAGAGGAAGATGATTTTAGCAACCGTTACTAAAATCGATGGCTGTTTCCACACAGGACTGTTGAGATGAAGTAACTTCAGTTGGGGGAAACAGTGGGCAGACTTTGCTGCTTGAGGTATGACACATTTCTAACAAGACTTGGTAATGCTGGAAGCTGTCATTTTCCCTATGTGAACCGGTAAGCCATTTTCTTAGTTTAGTATAAGAATAAAGGGCTTCACAAGGGCTTTAAAGACTGGTAGACATTTTTCTGGGCTAAAATGATTACTTTATAAGTATATTTAGTGGATTATAACTATAAATAGTTCTTATAATCTTGGGGATTGTATTAAAAAAAACGGCAGGCACTGTATTGGACACCTTTTTCACTGGGGCCTTTTCTAGTCATAGGCAGAGCCTCATTTTTGCGCCACTAATGCGCAGTTGTTTTTGGATAGCAAGGCATGCAGATGCATGTGTGAGGAGCTAAGAACCACTGAAAAAGCTTATTGACAGCGTCATTTGGTATCGTATTCCCCTCTGGGCTTGGTTGGGTCTCAGCAAAGCAGATACCAGGGACTGTATAGGGGTTTAATGTAAAAACGGCTCCGGTTCCGTTATTTTAAGAGTTAAAGCTTTCAAATTTGGTGTGCAATATTTTTAAGGCTTTAAGACACTGTGGTGAAATTTTGGTGAATTTTGAACAATTCCTTCATACTTTTTCACATATTCAGTAATAAAGTGTGTTCAGTTTAAAATTTAAAGTGACAGTAACGGTTTTATTTTAAAACGTTTTTTGTACTTTGTTATCAAGTTTATGCCTGTTTAACATGTCTGAACCATCAGATAGACGATGTTCTGTATGTTTGAAAGCCAAGGTTCCTCCCCATTTAAATATATGTGATGAATGTGACATAGTGTCCAAACAAAGTAGGGACAATGACGCCACTGATAATGATGTTGCCCAAGATGATTCCTCAAGTGAGGGGAGTAAGCATGGTACTGCATCATCCCCTTCTGTGTCTACACCAGTCTTGCCCACACAAGAGGTCCCTAGTACATCTAGTGCGCCAATACTTCTTACTATGCAACAATTAACGGCTGTAATGGATAATTCTATTAAAAACATTTTGTCCAAAATGCCCACTTATCAGAGAAAGCGCGATTGCTCTGTTTTAGATACTGAAGAGCATGAGGACGCTGATGATAATGGTTCTGACATACCCTCACACCAATCTGAAGGGGCCAGGAGGGAGGTTTTGTCTGAGGGAGAAATTTCAGATTCAGGGAAAATTTCTCAACAAGCTGAACCTGATGTTATTACATTTAAATTTAAATTAGAACATCTCCGCGCTCTGCTTAAGGAGGTGTTATCTACTCTGGATGATTGTGACAATTTGGTAATTCCAGAGAAATTATGTAAGATGGACAAGTTCCTAGAGGTCCCGGTGCCCCCCGATGCTTTTCCTATACCCAAGCGGGTGACGGACATTGTAAATAAGGAATGGGAAAGGCCCGGCATACCTTTTGTTCCTCCCCCTATTTTTAAGAAATTATTTCCTATGGTCGACCCCAGAAAGGACTTATGGCAGACAGTCCCCAAGGTCGAGGGGGCGGTTTCTACTCTAAACAAACGCACTACTATCCCTATAGAAGATAGTTGTGCTTTCAAAGATCCTATGGATAAAAAATTAGAGGGTTTGCTTAAAAAGATGTTTGTTCAGCAAGGTTACCTTCTACAACCAAATTCATGCATTGTTCCTGTCACTACAGCAGCGTGTTTCTGGTTCGAGGAACTAGAAAAGTCGCTCAATAAAGAATCTTCGTATGAGGAGGTTATGGACAGAGTTCAAGCACTTAAATTGGCTAACTCTTTTATCTTAGACGCCACTTTGCAATTAGCTAGATTAGCGGCGAAAAATTCAGGTTTTGCTATTGTGGCGCGCAGAGCGCTTTGGCTAAAGTCTTGGTCAGCGGATGTGTCCTCCAAGAACAAATTGCTTAACATCCCTTTCAAGGGTAAAACGCTGTTTGGCCCTGACTTGAAAGAGATTATTTCAGACATCACGGGGGGAAAGGGCCACACCCTTCCTCAGGATAGGTCTTTTAAGGCTAAAAATAAGCCAAATTTTCGTCCCTTTCGCAGGAACGCACCAGCCTCAAATTCTACACCCTCTAAGCAAGAGGGTAATAGTTCTCAAACCAAACCAGCCTGGAGACCGATGCAAGGCTGGAACAAGGGTAAGCAGGCCAAGAAACCTGCCACTGCTACTAAAACAGCATGAAGTGTTGGCCCCCGATCCGGGACCGGATCTGGTGGGGGGCAGACTCTCTCTCTCTTTGCTCAGGCTTGGGCAAGAGATGTTCAGGATCCTTGGGCGCTAGAAATAGTTTCTCAAGGTTATCTCCTGGAATTCAAGGAACTACCCCCAAGGGGAAGGTTCCACAGGTCTCAATTGTCTTCAAACCAAATAAAAAGACAGGCATTCTTACATTGTGTAGAAGACCTGTTAAGAATGGGAGTGATTCATCCTGTTCCATTAGGAGAACAAGGGATGGGGTTTTACTCCAATCTGTTCATAGTTCCCAAAAAAGAGGGAACATTCAGACCAATTTTAGATCTCAAGATTCTAAACAGATTTCTCAGGGTTCCATCGTTCAAAATGGAAACCATTCGAACAATTCTTCCTACCATCCAGGAAGGTCAATTCATGACCACGGTGGATTTAAAGGATGCGTATCTACATATTCCTATCCATAAGGAACATCATCGGTTCCTAAGGTTCGCCTTTCTGGACAAGCATTTCCAGTTTGTGGCACTTCCATTCGGATTAGCCACTGCTCCAAGGATTTTCACAAAGGTACTAGGGTCCCTTCTAGCGGTGCTAAGACCAAGGGGCATTGCAGTAGTACCTTACTTGGACGACATACTGATTCAAGCGTAGTCTCTGTCAAAAGCAAAGGCTCATACGGACATTGTCCTAGCCTTTCTCAGATCTCACGGGTGGAAAGTGAACATAGAAAAAAGTTCTCTGTCCCCGTCAACAAGAGTTCCCTTCTTGGGAACAATAATAGACTCCTTAGAAATGAAGATTTTTCTGACAGAGGCCAGAAAATCAAAACTTCTAAGCTCTTGTCAAGTACTTCATTCTGTTCTTCTTCCTTCCATAGCACAGTGCATGGAAGTAATAGATTTGATGGTTGCGGCAATGGACATAGTTCCTTATGCACGAATTCATCTAAGACCATTACAACTGTGCATGCTCAGACAGTGGAATGGGGATTATACAGACTTGTCTCCGACGATCCAAGTAGATCAAAGAACCAGAGATTCACTCCGATGGTGGCTGACCCTGGACAATCTGTCACAGGGAATGAGCTTCCGCAGACCAGAGTGGGTCATTGTCACGACCGACGCCAGTCTGGTGGGCTGGGGCGCGGTCTGGGAACCCCTGAAAGCTCAGGGTCTATGGTCTCGGGAAGAATCTCTTCTCCCGATAAACATCCTGGAACTGAGAGCGATATTCAATACTCTCAAAGCTTGGCCTCAACTAGCAAAGGCCAAATTCATAAGGTTTCAATCAGACAACATGACGACTGTTGCATATATCAACCATCAGGGGGGAACAAGGAGTTCCCTGGCGATGGAAGAAGTGACCAAAATAATTCAATGGGCGGAGAATCACTCCTGCCACTTGTCTGCAATCCACATCCCAGGAGTGGAAAATTGGGAAGCGGATTTTCTGAGTCGTCAGACTTTCCATCCGGGGGAGTGGGAACTCCATCCGGAAATCTTTGCCCAAATAACTCAATTATGGGGCATTCCAGACATGGACCTGATGGCGTCTCGTCAGAACTTCAAGGTTCCTTGCTACGGGTCCAGATCCAGGGATCCCAAGGCGACTCTAGTAGATGCACTAATAGCACCTTGGACCTTCAACCTAGCTTATGTATTCCCACCGTTTCCTCTCATTCCCAGGCTGGTTGCCAGGATCAATCAGGAGAGGGCTTCGGTGATCTTGATAGCTCCTGCGTGGCCACGCAGAACTTGGTATGCAGACCTGGTGAATATGTCATCGGCTCCACCATGGAAGCTACCTTTGAGACAGGACCTTCTTGTTCAAGGTCCATTCGAACATCCGAATCTGGCTTCACTCCAACTGACTGCTTGGAGATTGAACGCTTGATTTTAGCAAAGCGTGGGTTTTCAGATTCTGTCATTGATACTCTTATTCAGGCTAGAAAGCCTGTAACTAGGAAAATTTACCATAAAATATGGAAAAAATATATTTGTTGGTGTGAATCTAAAGGATTCACATGGAAAAAGATAAAAATTCCTAAGATTCTATCCTTTCTACAAGAGGGTTTGGAGAAAGGATTATCTGCAAGTTCTTTGAAGGGACAGATTTCTGCTTTATCTGTTTTACTTCACAAAAAGCTGGCGGCTGTGCCAGATGTTCAAGCTTTTGTTCAGGCTCTGGTTAGAATCAAGCCTGTTTACAAACCTTTGACTCCTCCTTGGAGTCTCAATTTAGTTCTTTCAGTTCTTCAAGGGGTTCCGTTTGAACCCTTACATTCCGTAGATATTAAGTTACTATCTTGGAAAGTTTTGTTTTTGGTTGCAATTTCTTCTGCTAGAAGAGTTTCAGAGTTATCTGCTCTGCAGTGTTCTCCTCCTTATCTGGTGTTCCATGCAGATAAGGTGGTTTTGCGTACTAAACCTGGTTTTCTTCCGAAAGTTGTTTCTAACAAAAACATTAACCAGGAGATAGTTGTGCCTTCTTTGTGTCCGAATCCAGTTTCAAAGAAGGAACGTTTGTTACACAATTTGGATGTAGTTCGTGCTCTAAAATTCTATTTAGAGGCTACAAAGGATTTCAGACAAACATCTTCTTTGTTTGTTGTTTATTCTGGTAAAAGGAGAGGTCAAAAAGCAACTTCTACCTCTCTCTCCTTTTGGCTTAAAAGCATCATCCGATTGGCTTATGAGACTGCCGGACGGCAGCCTCCTGAAAGAATCACAGCTCACTCCACTAGGGCTGTGGCTTCCACATGGGCCTTCAAGAACGAGGCTTCCGTTGATCAGATATGTAAGGCAGCGACTTGGTCTTCACTGCACACTTTTACCAAATTTTACAAATTTGATACTTTTGCTTCTTCTGAGGCTATTTATGGGAGAAAGGTTTTGCAAGCCGTGGTGCCTTCCATCTAGGTGACCTGATTTGCTCCCTCCCATCATCCGTGTCCTAAAGCTTTGGTATTGGTTCCCACAAGTAAGGATGACGCCGTGGACCGGACACACCTATGTTGGAGAAAACAGAATTTATGCTTACCTGATAAATTACTTTCTCCAACGGTGTGTCCGGTCCACGGCCCGCCCTGGTTTTTTAATCAGGTCTGATGAATTATTTTCTCTAACTACAGTCACCACGGTATCATATGGTTTCTCCTATGCATATTCCTCCTTTACGTCGGTCGAATGACTGGG
Organism: Bombina bombina; assembly: GCF_027579735.1. NCBI lineage: Eukaryota > Metazoa > Chordata > Amphibia > Anura > Bombinatoridae > Bombina > Bombina bombina. Next base: position 875,726,155 of record NC_069502.1, read on the forward strand.
GTAGGCGGAGCCTAGGAGGGATCATGTGACCAGCTTTGCTGGGCTCTTTGCCATTTCCTGTTTGGGAAGAGAATATCCCACAAGTAAGGATGACGCCGTGGACCGGACACACCTATGTTGGAGAAAGTAATTTATCAGGTAAGCATAAATTCTGTTTTTGGCTTGGGAAGGCCCCACAACTCCAGAGTGAAGATGGGCCTGAATTTCGCGCCTCAGTTGCGCAGTTGATTTTACAGACAGCTTCATGCAGATCCATGTGAAGGGTCCAAAGATTACTTGAGGACTTCAGAGAGGCTTATTTCTTTCATGTAATTAGCAAGAGTCCATGAGCTAGTGACGTATGGGATATACATTCCTACCAGGAGGGGCAAAGTTTCCCAAACCTTAAAATGCCTATAAATACACCCCTCACCACACCAACAATTCAGTTTTACAAACTTTGCCTCCCGTGGAGGTGGTGAAGTAAGTTTGTGCTAGATTCTACGTTGATATGCGCTTCGCAACAGGTTGAAGCCCGGTTTTCCTCTCAGAGTGCAGCGAATGTCAGAGGGATGTGAAGAGAGTATTGCCTATTTGAATACAATGGTCTACCTCTAGGGGATCTATTTCATAGGTTCTCTGTTATCGGTCGTAGAGATTTCTTCTCCTACCTCCCTTTTCAGATCGACGATATACTCTTATATACCATTACCTCTACTGATTCTCGTTTCAGTACTGGTTTGGCTATCTACTATATGTAGATGAGTGTCCTGGGGTAAGTAAATCTTATTTTTTGTGACACTCTAAGCGATGGTTGGGCACTTTATATGTAAAGTTCTAAATATATGTCTTTAAACTTATATTTGCCATGATTCAGGATAATCAGTATTCCTTTATAATTCAGACTGTCAGTTTCATTATTTGGGATAATGCATTTTAATTCAATTTATTTTTCATTACCTTGAAAATTTTAAATTGACCATTTTCCCTGCGTGCTGTTAGGCTCGCGGGGGCAGAAAATGTTTTTATTGCGTCATTCTTTTTGGCGCAAAAAATTTTGTTATTTCCGGTGCCGTAGTTGACGCCGGAAGTTGTATTCTGTAACGTCATTTTTGACGCATGTGTATTCAGACATTTTTTTCCCGCCAAAAAATGTGGGCGTCGGTTTCGGCGTCAGAGGATGTGGCGTCATACTTGGCGCCAAAAATATGGGCGTTGTATTTAGCGCCAATAATGTGGGCGTCATATTTGGCGCCAAAAAATGGGGGCGTATTTTTGTTCCATTTTTTCCTCACATTATTTAAACCTCACTTTTTTATTGCTTCTGGTTTTTAGAAGCTTATTATTTTGCATTCTTTTCCCATTCCTGAAACTGTCATTTAAGGAATTTTGATAATTTTGCTTTAAATATTGTTTTTTTCTATTACATATTGCAAGATTTCACTGTTACTGTTTCAAAAACGTTCTAAAGGATTCCTGTTGACTGAGTTCAGTCCTACCAAAGCTAAGTTCATTTATTTTAAATGTTATGAATGTTTTTCTTTAGCTATGGTTTGTAATAAGTTATCATGATAAACTTTTACATGCAGAATCCGTTAGTATTTATGCTTTATATATTTGCTATTCTTTTTACATCTTATGTACAAGAATTACTTAGAAGATTTATAAGAATATTTTTCTGATTCTATTTTAAAGGCTTTGTCTGACATCGTGCCTTCTAATAAAATTTTTAGGTCTTTTTCAAACTTCTTTTTAAATTATTGAAGTTTCAAATGACCAACAACATAATGATTTATCCTTCTCTGATGATGTTTTTTCTCATTCAGAATTTTCTTCATCAGATATTGACACTAACAAATCTACTTTTTTATTTTTTTATTAAAGTACATTTGTTCTTTGTTGAAAAGGTGTTGATTATTTTGGATATTAAGGTAATTAGTTATTTTTCAAGACTAACTAACATTTTATTTCTGCTTATTTATTCTTCTGTATTTTCAGAGGTTTTTTTTTCCAGTTCCTCATACTAGGGAATGGAATAGGCTGAGAATTTTCTTTTATTCCTTCTTCAAAGGTTTTAAACTATATTCTTTGCTGGCAGTTAAATTCAATTTTGAAGGTTCTCCAATTTAATGGGGCTCTCTCTACTTCTGCTAATTATGCTATTGTTTCTATAGCAAAATAGTATTTATTTTCCTTTAGATGGTTGTATCTTATTTAAGGAAAATTATTTATTTTCAGGTACTTTTCTTGGACCTGTGATTTATTTGAATGATGTTGCAATTGCTTCATTTTTTCTGTTTACTTTAAAATCAAGTATCAGATTATGATTTATTTTAGCATTGTTAAGGACAAAATCTACTAGACTAGGTGCTGTTGCATTTGTCTTGTTGTTTTGCATTTGTTGATTATGCAAGTCCAGTGTGTTGACTGGTCCTTTAACTGGACTATCATGCTAATAATTTCATTTGTGTCTTCATTTTATTGAATATTTTTGCAAATGAGGTGTAATCTATATCTTTAGCTGTTTTAGCTAGAAGAATTTTGTGATTTCTAAAAAAAAATCCATATTTCTTTTTTTCTAAGATAATCAATTATTTGGTTTATAATTGGATTCAATTCTTAACTGTTACTCTGGGCTTCAAGATTGAGTTCCAAGACTAAACTTTAAGCTTATATTAGTTTGGTTGTTCTTATTAAGGAACAAATTCCCAAGTAACATGTTTTTAATTGGAAATCTTTTAGTTCAAAATCAGCTCCCTAAAATTGCAATGTATGTGCCGTATTCCAGCTTTGCTGGTAAGGGGCAGGTTAAGATTTTTTTGAAATTTGTTGTTTTGCAAATTTCTTTGATTTTGGATACAGAATAAAGTTCATAGTAAAACCGTCTGTGAGAAGTCTTTTTTTCTCTATGATATTCCAACTATTCCAGTAAGGCTAACACTTTCGTTAAGTGTGTTTCAGTCCTATATATTTTGGGATAATGTTGAAGCCCGGCTGATCACCCGTTGGGGCTCAAGTGCTGCTCAGACCTGGAATCTTCTGGGGTATTTCTTCCAGTTCCATTTTTAGGAACTGGGTTTTGGGGTTTGTATTCAAAACTATTCATTGTTCCAAAGATAGAAAATCTTTTTGTTATATAAATGTATCATCTTTTAGATTGGTATTTATATGGTCTATTCTGCCTTTTGCTGGTCAGTGATGGCATTATTTGTTTTCATTAGATACAATAGATGCATATCTTCATTTTCTGTTTTCATTCAGATTATTTTCTGAGGCTGTGGAATCTCATATGATTCAACTTTGTTCTTTCAGGACATAGAGGATCTTTTTTTCAAAAGCTCTTGATTCCTCACACAAGGGTCACCTTTTTAGGTTTCCAGATAGTTTGGATCACTGTCTTTGTCTCTAAACAGACAAGTGACAATTTTGGGTTCCGTCTGTCGGTACCTTCAGTCTCTATTATTTCCTTCAGTTGCTATATATGCATGGAAGTTTTAGGTTTTATGACTGCAGCGTTGGATTCAATTCCCTTGCTCATTTTCATAGAAAGCCTTTCCAGTTTTTTATGCTGGATAATGGTGCAGGGATTCTAGGATTTTATTTTCTAAATCTTCAGATCCTAATGTTAAACTATCTTGTTTTGATGGTTAAGATCACCATCATTTAGTTCTACAGGTTTCTTCGTTTCTTTCAACCTGGGCCATGATCTTTACAGATGTGAGTCTTTTTGGTTGGGAGGCTGTCTGTGGATCTCTGTCAGCACAAGGGGTTTGGAAATCTCAGGAGGCGAGATTACCATTTGTTATTTTTAGAACTCCGTGCTTTCTCAGAGTTCTTCAGTTAGTTTCTTTTAAGGAAGAGACGTTTATTGTTTTCAACTGTGGTGTATGTCAATCATCAGGGTGGGACTATCAGTCCTTAGGCTGGGACAGAAGTATCTCGGATATTTGCTTGGGCTAAATCCAGCTCCTATCTAAATTCTGTGGTTTTTTTCCCAGGTGTAGACATTTTGGAAGCGGATTATCTCTGTTAATCAAGCTTTATTTCCGGGAGAATGGTCTCTCTTACCCAGATATGTTTTTCGTTTTTTAGATGTAAGGGTTTCCAGAATTAGATCTGTTGGCATCTCATCTGAATAAGAACTTCCCAGGGGCCTATTCAGGTCCGGGGATCTTCAGGCGGAAGTAGTGTATGCATTGATATTTCCTTGGGATTATCATTTTGCCTATATCTTTCCGCCTCTAGTTCTTTTTCCAAAAGTAATTTCCAAAATTCTAATGGAGTGTTTGTTTGTACTGCTGGTGGCTCCAGCATGGCCTCTCAGGTTTTGGTATTCGGATCTCATTCGGATGGCCAGTTGCCAACCTTGGACACTTCCGTTAAGACCAGACCTTCTTTCTTAAGGCCCATTTTTCCATCAAGATCTCAAATCATTAAATTTGAAGGGATGGAGATTGAACGTTTGATTTTTAGTCATAGTGGTTTCTCTGACTTATTGATTAATACTGTGTTTCAGGCTCGTAAATCTGTCTTTAGAAAGATTTATTATCGAGTTTGGAAGACCTACATTTCTTAGTATTTTTCTCAATTTGGTGCTGAGGGCTTTTCAGGCTTCTCCGTTTGACCCTATGCATTCTTTGAATATAAATTACTTTCTTGGAAAGTATTGTTCCTTTTGGCTATTTCTTCTGCTAGAAGAGTTTCTGAGTTATCTGCTCTTTCTTGTGAAATTCTTTTTCTGATTTTTTTTTTTAGCAGAATAAGGCAGTGTTGCTTCCTGATATTCATCATTTTGTTCAGGTTTTGATTCGAATCAAATCCATTATTAAGCCAATTTCTCTTCCTTGGAGTCTTAATTTGGTTCTGAAGGCTTTTCAGGCTCTTCTATTTGAGCATATGCTTGCTCTGGACATCAATTACTTTCATGGAAAGTATTGTTCTTTTTGGACATCTCTTCAGCTAGAACAGTTTTTGAATTATCTGTTTTTTCTTGTGAATCTCCTTTTTCTGATATTTTCATCAGGGTAAGGTGGTTTTTGCTGTCCTCATTTCAATTCTTACATAAAGTTGTAAATTCTAACAACATTAGGGAGGAATTATTGTTTTCCTAAAACTTCTTTGGTCAGATTCTTACATTCTTTGGATATGGTAAGAGTTTTAAATCCTATGTTGAAGCTATTCAGATTTCAGATAGACTTCTAGTATATTTTGTTATCTTTTCTGGTTTTAGGAAGGTCAAAAGGCTTCTGCCATTTATTTGGCATCTTGGTTAAACTTTTGATTCATCATACTTATTTGGAGTCGGGTGGATCTCCGTCTCTGAGGATTACGGCTCATTCTACTAGGTAAGTTTCTACTTCCTGGGCTTTTTAAGAATGAAGCTTCTGTTGATCAGATTTGCAAAGTAATGACTTGGTCTTCTTTTGCATCTTTTTTCTATATTCTACCATTTTGTTGTTTTCTCTTCTTTAGAAGTACTTTTGGTAGAATGGTACTTCAGGCAGCTGTTTCAGTTTGATTCTGCTGCTTATATTTTCAGTTTTTTTCATTATAAAAATTGAAACATTTTGATTTGGGTAGTGGATTAATTTTTCAGCGGAATTGGCTGTCTTTATTTTATCCCTCCCTCTCTAGTGACTTTTGCGTGGAAGCTCCACATCTTGGGTATCTGCTATCCCATACGTCACTAGCTCATGGACTCTTGCTAATTACATGAAAGAAAACATAATTTATGTAAGAACTTACCTGATAAATTCATTTCTTTCATATTAGCAAGAGTCCATGAGGCCCACCCTTTTTTTGTGGAGGTTATGATTTTTTTGTATAAAGCACAATTATTCCAATTCCTTATTTTTTTTCGCTCCTTTCTTATCACCCCTCTTCTTGGCTATTCGTTAAACTGAATTGTGGGTGTGGTGAGGGGTGTATTTATAGGCATTTTAAGGTTTGGGAAACTTTGCCCCTCCTGGTAGGAATGTATATCCCATACGTCACTAGCTCATGGACTCTTGCTAATATGAAAGAAATTAATTTATCAGGTAAGTTCTTACATAAATTATGTTTTTCGATCAAAACTAATCCCCAAAGGAAGGTAGGGCCACAGCAAAGGCTGTGGCATGGTTAATTTGCTCCGGTTTGGGCAGTTCGGGGTTAATTGACTTGAAATTTACTGTGCAATCATTTCAAAGCATTAGGATCATATGGTGAAAATGTCATAAAGATTGGATGATTTTTGGAGGTTTAGTAAAAAAGTGTGCGCTTTTTATTATTTAAAGGCACAGTACCGTTTTTTCAAAAATTGTATTTTACTGTATTTGAGTGCTGTCTAAGTCTGTTTAACATGTCTGAGCCTACAGATAGACCTTGTTCTATGTGTTTAATAGCCATGCCGGTACCCCCTTTACATTTGTGTTTAAAGTGTGCTAAGGTATCTAAACATTTTAAAGACCATGCAGTGACACTTAAAATTGTAGCCCAGGATGATTCTTTAATGGAAGGTAACGAGGATAGTCCTCCTTCCTCTCCCCATGTGTCGACACCAGTTACGCCCGCGCAAGCGATGCCTAGTACCTCTAGCGCATTGGCCCCTATTACATTACAACAATTAGCAGAAGTCATGGATAATTCCCTTGCGGCATTTCTATCCAAACTGCCAGTTTTTCCTAAAAAACGTGATAGCTCAGTTTTAAGAACAGAGGATGAGCAATCAGAAGTTTTGGATGATTTATCTGTTGTTCCCTCACAACACTCTGAAGTGGCAGTGAGGGACGTACTGTCCGAGGGAGAAATTTCTGACACAGGAAAGGTTTCTCAGCGGGCAGAATCAGATTCCTTAGCGTTTAAATTTAAGCTGGAACACCTCCGCGTACTGCTTAAGGAGGTTTTAGCTACGCTGGATGATTGTGACCCCATGGTGGTCCCAGAAAAATTGTGTAAAATGGACAAGTTTCTAGAAGTCCCTGTATACACTGATGCGTTTCCGATCCCGAAGAGGGTGGCGGATATTGTGACTAGGGAGTGGAAGAGACCAGGTGTACCTTTTGTTCCCCCCCTATCTTTAAGAAAATGTTCCCCATAACTGACCCCAGGCAGGACGCGTGGCAGACGGTCCCTAAGGTAGAGGAAGCAGTTTCAACACTAGCCAAGCGCACAACCATACCAATAGAAGACAGTTGTGCGTTCAAAGATCCTATGGATAAAAAATTAGGTTTACTAAAGAAAATATTTGTTCAACAAGGTTTCCTTCTTCAACCGATTGCCTGCATTATTCCTGTAACTACTGCAGCGGCTTTTTGGTTTGAGCCGCTGGAGGAGTTGCTCCAGAGGGAGACTTCATATGACGATGTCATGGATAGAATTCATGCTCTAAAGCTGGCTAATTCTTTTATCACAGATGCCGCTTTACAATTAGCTAAGTTAGCGGCGAAAAATTCTGGTTTTGCCATTATGGCGCGGAGAGCGCTTTGGCTCAATTCGTGGTCGGCTGATGTGTCGTCCAAAACAAAATTACTAAATATTCCTTTCAAGGTAAAGACCCTATTCGGCCCCGAGTTGAAAGAAATTATTTCGGATATCACTGGGGGAATGGGCCATGCCCTTCCACAAGATAGACCGTTTAAGGCCAAAAACAGGGCTAATTTTCGCTCCTTTCGCAACTTCAGGAGCGGACCTGCTTCAACCTCTGCAACCGCAAAGCAAGAGGGTAACGCTTCACAGCCCAAAGCAACCTGGAAGCCTTTGCAGGGCTGGAACAAGGGTAAACAGGCCAAGAAGCCTGCAGCTGCTACTAAGACAGCATGAAGGGGTAGCCCCCGATCCGGGACCGGATCTAGTAGGGGGCAGACTTTCTCTCTTTGCTCAGGCTTGGGCAAGAGATGTTCCAGATCACTGGGCATTAGAAATGGTTGCTCAGGGGTATCTTCTAGAATTCAAGGACTCTCCTCCAAGGGGAAGGTTCCACATTTCTCCTTTGTCTTCAGACCAGACAAAGAAACAGGCATTCTTACTCTGTGTAGAAGATCTTCTAAAGATGGGAGTGATACACCCAGTTCCAATTGCAGAACAAGGACTGGGCTTTTACTCAAATCTGTTTGTAGTTCCCAAAAAGGAAGGAACTTTCAGGCCAATCCTGGATCTAAAAATTCTAAACAAATTCCTCAGAGTTCCATCATTCAAAATGGAAACCATTCGGACAATCTTGCCGATGATCCAGGAAGGTCAATATATGACTACCGTGGATCTAAAGGATGCATACCTACATATTCCTATCCACAAAGATCACAAAGGTGCTAGGGTCCCTTCTAGCGGTACTAAGACCGCGGGGCATTGCAGTAGCACCTTACCTAGACGACATCTTAATACAGGCGTCGTCTTTTCACAGAGCCAAGGCTCATACGGACATTGTTCTGGCCTTTCTAAGGTCTCACGGGTGGAAGGTGAACGTAGAAAAAAGTTCTCTGTCCCCGCTCACAAGGGTTCCCTTCCTGGGAACACTAATAGACTCGGTAGAAATGAAAATATTTCTGACGGAGGTCAGAAAGTTAAAGTTTTTAACTACTTGCCGAGTTCTTCATTCCATTCCTCGGCCTTCTGTTGCTCAGTGCATGGAGGTAATCGGATTAATGGTTGCGGCAATGGACGTTGTCCCTTTTGCCCGAATTCATCTCAGACCACTGCAACTGTGCATGCTCAAACAGTGGACTGGGGATTATGCAGATTTGTCTCCTCAAATACAAATGGACCAGAACACCAGAGATTCTCTTCTCTGGTGGTTGTCTCAGGATCACCTGTCTCAGGGAATGTGCTCCCGCAGACCGGAGTGGATCATTGTCACGACCGATGCCAGTCTGCTAGTCTGGGGTGCGGTCTGGGACTCCCTGAAAGCTCAGGGCCTATGGTCTCGGGACGAATCTCTTCTCCCGATAAACATTTTTGAACTGAGAGCGATATTCAACACGCTCCAGGCATGGCCTCAACTAGCGGAGGCCAAATTCATCAGATTTCAGTCGGACAACATCACGACTGTAGCGTACATCAATCATCAGGGAGGAACAAAGAGTTCCCTAGCGATGAAGAAAGTATCCAAGATCATCAAATGGATCACTCCTGCCATCTATCTGCAATTCACATCCCAGGAGTAGACAACTGGGAGGCGGATTTTCTAAGTCGTCAGACTTTTCACCCGGGGGAGTGGGAACTCCACCCGGAGGTTTTTGCTCAGCTGACCCAGCTATGGGGCATTCCAGAATTGGATCTGATGGCGTCCCGTCAGAACTCCAAACTTCCTCTTTACGGATACAGGTCCAGGGACCCCAAGGCGGCATTGATAGATGCTCTAGTAGCGCCTTGGTCCTTCAATCTGGCTTATGTCTTTCCACCGTTTCCCCTTCTCCCTCGGCTGGTAGCCAGAATCAAACAGGAGAAGGCTTCGGTAATTTTGATAGCGCCTGCGTGGCTACGCAGGACTTGGTATGCAGACCTAGTGGACATGTCATCTGTTCCACCATGGACACTGCCATTGAGGCAGGATCTTCTAATACAAGGTCCATTCAAGCATCCAAATCTAGTTTCTCTGCAACTGACTGCTTGGAGATTGAACGCTTAATTCTATCTAAGCGTGGGTTCTCTGAATCGGTTATAGATACTCTGATCCAGGCTAGAAAGCCTGTCACCAGGAAAATTTACCATAAGATATGGCGAAAATATCTTTGTTGGTGTGAATCCAAGGGTTACTCTTGGAGTAAGATTAGGATTCCCAGGATATTGTCCTTTCTCCAAGAAGGATTGGAGAAAGGATTGTCAGCTAGTTCCTTAAAGGGACAGATATCTGCTCTGTCTATCCTGTTACACAAGCGTCTGGCAGAAGTACCAGACGTTCAAGCGTTTGCACAGGCTTTAGTCAGAATCAAGCCTGTCTATAAACCTGTGGCTCCTCCATGGAGTCTAAATTTAGTTCTTTCAGTTCTTCAAGGGGTTCCGTTTGAACCTTTACATTCCATAGATATTAAGTTATTATCTTGGAAAGTTTTGTTTTTGGTAGCTATCTCTTCTGCTTGAAGAGTTTCAGAATTGTCTGCTTTGCAGTGTAATTCACCCTATCTGGTGTTCCATGCAGATAAGGTTGTTTTGCGTACCAAAGCTGGTTTTATTCCTAAAGTGGTTTCTAATAAGAATATTAACCAGGAAATCATTGTTCCTTCTCTGTGTCCTAATCCAGTTTCTAAGAAGGAACGACTATTACACAATCTTGATGTGGTTCATGCTTTAAAATTCTATTTAAAATCAACTGAAGATTCAGACAAACATCATCATTGTTTGTTGTCTATTCTGGTAAGAGTAGAGGTCAAAGAGCTACTGCTACCTCTTTCCTTTTGGCTGAAAAGCATTATCCGATTGGCTTATGAGACTGCTGGACAGCAGCCTCCTGAACGAATTACAGCTCATTCCACCAGAGCTGTGGCTTCCACATGGGCTTTCAAGAATGAGGCTTCTGTTGAACAGATTTGTAAAGCAGCGACTTGGTCTTCACTGCATACTTTTGCCAAATTTTACAAATTCGATACTTTTGCTTCTTCGGAGGCTATTTTTGGGAGAAAGATTTTGCAAGCAGTGGTGCCTTCCGTTTAGGTTGCCTGACTTGTTCCCTCCCTTCATCCGTGTCCTAAAGCTTTGGTATTGGTATCCCACAAGTAAGGATGAATCCGTGGACTGGATACACCATGTAAGAGAAAACAGAATTTATGCTTACCTGATAAATTACTTTCTCTTACGGTGTATCCAGTCCACGGCCCGCCCTGGCAATTAACTCAGGTTCAAATTTATTTTTGTAAAACTACAGTCACCACTGCACCCTATGGTTTCTCCTTTTTCTCCTAACCGTCGGTCGAATGACTGGGGGGGCGGAGCCTGAGGAGGAGCTATATGGACAGCTCTGCTGTGTGCTCTCTTTGCCACTTCCTGTAGGGAATGAGAATATCCCACAAGTAAGGATGAATCAGTGTACTGGATACACCGTAAGAGAAAGTAATTTATCAGGTAAGCATAAATTCTGTTTTTATTGGATAATTATGTTTTACATAATATAATCCCTAGGGGTTTGCGTTTATTTAAGTATCCTGCTTTTGACCTAGAGGATGTAGAATTCACCACAGAGTGGGAGGAATCTCTACATGAATGTTCTATGAAAATGATTAAAATTTTAGTTAAATATAGAGAATTTAAATTGAAACAGATTAAAGAAGAATTAGAGTCCTTATTCCCTAAAATTCAATGTTTTAAATTGGAAGAAAAGTGGATCAATAGGAATAATAGTATCCAGAGTAGAATAAAAAAACTGGATATTGAGCTAATGTCAGCTAAATAAATGAAATTATCCAGGGATATACAGGACTTTAAGGAGGACAAAGTTTATACTTTTAAAAAGAAAATCCAGAATGCACGTATGTTAAAGGACAAACCATCTTTTAAAAGGAATGATAAACAGTTTGGCCCCTACCAGTCTAATATATATCAATCAGAAAGGATTTTACCTGATAAGAAAGATCAGGGAACCAGTCAATCATTTAACCAAGATCATATAGATGATAAGTATAAGGGAAGCAATAGGGTTGATAATAGGATTTCACATTATGGATCTAACAGAGATCACAATAAATCACATCAAGTTTTTAATTCACAAAAAGATAGTAGATATGGATACAGAAGTTAAATTGTCTGTGTCCAGGTGGTCTCAACGTGGATTTAGATTTAGCTGCCTTTATGTGAGGTGATTATTTCACTTATAGTAGTTAGCAGAGATAGGGAGAGTAGGTGCATTGATCTTAATAATATTTATCTAAAAATACATAACAATTAATGTAAATCATATCCTAAGAAATTCATATTGTATGTATTACATTATAATTGTACCAGGTAATACATATTTTTTAATAATAAAGATAAGAGGTTAATTTAATGGCTGTTTCCCATTTAATGTTTTCCAGTTAGAATACCAGCCCAGAGTATAAATTTAAAATGAAAGATTACAGATTATAAGTGAATCATCACAACTATTAGTATTATTACTATTATAATAATGCACTTATGTATAACAAAAATGAAACACTATAGAATTTGGGTCTGGTATCAGTCTGATATCTGTTTGTTTTCAACAAATAACCTTTTCAGTTACCGGAAATTAACATTTTTTTTCAATTTTGTTTCTTTCTTACATTGTTCTTTTATCGTTTTTTTATATAGTTTCACATTTTATAAAATAAGTAAATACTGTGTATATATATATGTTTGACATTAATGTATTCGATATAAATATCAATTCTAGGTCAGCTTTAATAGCTATTTTTAATCATAGGTTTTATTACATCTAATATGTATTTAATAAAGTAATGTTTTTAATCTTTTATCATTGTGCACTTTTAAGTATGTTTTATAGCTGTGCTCAAAATAGAGGTTAACAAGCTAACAGGCTAGTCAATTGACAGACGTTATAGCACCAATGAAATGAGCCTGGCGGCTATTTATTAGCCGGCATTGCAAGACAAGGCATTCACTTTAACTCTTGAGAAAGACCGCACGTTGGCGGTTGAAACGCGTTGAGGCCTATTTTGTACGTCCTGAGGATCCATAGTGCCCCATAGTGACGTCATCGGCATCGGAACTTTCAACACAGCTATTGCCATCAGAGTCACGGGTACGGATGCCTGTAAGGGATTGAATCACTGTGTCCCGGAACGATTACCTTGAGGGACTCCTACAGCATTGTAAGGACTTATATCCACCCCACTTGTTTATGGGTGATCCATCCTGGTCATTGACAAGTTTGTAACAAACGGCTAATTAAATTTTTACATTGTAAGTGCAACTTTATAGCGTGGTGCGTTTGTTTTATTAATCTACACTTGAGTCTGTTTGCGCTTGTGTGTTTTTTTCTACAGATTCTGGGATTCTATTTTACTCCGGTAGGCACGCAGGACACCTCCGGTCAAGTGGCTGCAACAGGTCTCGTATGTCATGATTTTTAATTAACTTTGCAGCTTATTGTATGGTCTTCCGTTTTTGGAAATTATCTGTTGCATATACCATAGGATTAGTAGTTTTCTTTTTTTCTTTACTTTGTTTTGTATGTATGCTCTTTTACAGTTGATTTATTTTTATGCACACTTGTCATTATATATACTCACTCTGAAGTGGTTTCACTAAGATTTATTATTATTTTATCATTTTTTATTTATTTATTTATTATTTATTTTTCATCACAGAGATACCGAACCTTCTCTGGTAGTTAGCGCTGTTTAATCAGTGTGTATTTTCTAATCTCCATATCTCCACCTCTCCAATAATGATTTAGTTTTGTGATTCCCATTAATTTTATTAAAATTGAAAGACAGGTTATGTTTAGCAAATCTTGTTTTAATAACATTATTATGTTTGCCCATTCTCATGTTTAAAAGACAAGAGGTGCACCCTACATACTGTAATTTACACAGGCATTCTAGAAGATAACTAAGATTTCGATTTTTATGTGATACATTTCTACATTTTATATTATTTCGTATTCCTAATGCTTTAAAAGTTCATGTTTATCATTATTCAATAAAATAGTGCAAGCATTGCCCATACCACATTTTATAAAAACCTTTGTGTCACTTCTTGTCTCTTTTCTTCTCTAAAGCTGCTTGATACACAGATTGTATTTTTATTCTTTTATTTTGTTATCTTTCATTCATATATGAGAGAGAGAGAGCTTTATATTGGGTACATTTGTAGTTCATTATTTACCATGTATACACCATTTTCTTATTATCTTAAAATATCAAATTATACTACCTCATAAGACCCAGATAATAACATTTCTTTCATGTAATTGGCAAGAGTCCATGAGCTAGTGACGTATGGGATATACATTCCTACCAGGAGGGGCAAAGTTTCCCAAACCTCAAAATGCCTATAAATACACCCCTCACCACACCCACAATTCAGTTTTACAAACTTTGCCTCCCATGGAGGTGGTGAAGTAAGTTTGTGCTAGATTTCTACGTTGATATGCGCTTTGCAGCATGCTGAAGCGCGGTTTTTCTCTCAGAGTGCAGTGAATGTCAGGGATGTGAAGAGAGTATTGCCTATTTGAATTCCATGGTCTTCCTCTAGGGGATCTAATTCATAGGTTCTCTGTTATCGGTCGTAGAGATTTCTTCTCCTACCTCCCTTTTCAGATCGACAATATACTCTTATATACCATTACCTCTACTGATTCTCGTTTCAGTACTGGTTTGGCTATCTACTTTATGTAGATGAGTGTCTTTGGGTAAGTAAGTCTTATTTTATTTATGACACTCTCAGCTATGGTTTGGCACTTTATATGTAAAGTTCTAAATATATGTTTTATACTTATATTTGCCATGATTCAGGTCAATCAGTTTATTTTCCTTCTTTCAGACTGTCAGTTTCATTTTTTGGGAAAATGCATATGAATGAAATATTTTTCTTACCTAAAATTTTCAATTGACTTTTTTCCTTTAAATTGCGGGCTGTTAGGCTCGTGAGGGCAAAAAATGCTAGAATTTATTGTGTAATTTTTGGCGCGAGATTGATGTTTGTCTGACGTCAATGACATCATTTCCGGTGTCGTAGTTGATGCCGGAAGTTTTCACGTAGTTGCGTCATTTTTGACTCTCGTGTTTATTACAGACGTTTTTGGCGCCAAAAAATAACATAATTTATGTAAGAACTTACCTGATAAATTCATTTCTTTCATATTAGCAAGAGTCCATGAGCTAGTGACGTATGGTATATACATTTCTACCAGGAGGGGCAAAGTTTCCCAAACCTCAAAATGCCTATAAATACACCCCTCACCACACCCACAAATCAGTTTAACGCATAGCCAAGAAGTGGGGTGATAAGACAAAAGTGCGAAAGCATAAAAAATAAGGAATTGGAATAATTGTGCTTTATACAAAAAATCATAACCACCACAAAAAGGGTGGGCCTCATGGACTCTTGCTAATATGAAAGAAATGAATTTATCAGGTAAGTTCTTACATAAATTATGTTTTCTTTCATGTAATTAGCAAGAGTCCATGAGCTAGTGACGTATGGGATAATGAATACCCAAGATGTGGATCTTCCACGCAAGAGTCACTAGAGAGGGAGGGATAAAATAAAGACAGCCAATTCCGTTGAAAATAATCCACACCCAAAATAAAGTTTAAATCTTATAATGAAAAAAAATGAAATTATAAGCAGAAGAATCAAACTGAAACAGCTGCCTGAAGTACTTTTCTACCAAAAACTGCTTCAGAAGAAGAAAACACATCAAAATGGTAGAATTTAGTAAAAGTATGCAAAGAAGACCAAGTTGCTGCTTTGCAAATCTGATCAACCGAAGCTTCATTCCTAAACGCCCAGGAAGTAGAAACTGACCTAGTAGAATGAGCTGTAATCCTTTGAGGCGGAGTTTTACCCGACTCGACATAAGCATGATGAATTAACGATTTCAACCAAGATGCCAAAGAAATGGCAGAGGCCTTCTGACCTTTCCTAGAACCGGAAAAGATAACGAATAGACTAGAAGTCTTTCGGAAATTCTTAGTAGCTTCAACATAATATTTCAAAGCTCTAACTACATCCAAAGAATGCAATGATCTCTCCTTAGAATTCTTAGGATTAGGACACAATGAAGGAACCACAATTTCTCTACTAATGTTGTTAGAATTCACAACCTTAGGTAAAAATGTAAAAGAAGTTCGCAACACCGCCTTATCCTGATGAAAAATCAGAAAAGGAGACTCACAAGAAAGAGCAGATAATTCAGAAACTCTTCTAGCAGAAGAGATGGCCAAAAGAAACAAAACTTTCCAAGAAAGTAATTTAATGTCCAGTGAATGCATGGGTTCAAACGGAGGAGCTTGAAGAGCCCCCAGAACCAAATTCAAACTCCAAGGAGGAGAAATTGACTTAAAAACAGGTTTTATACGAACCAAAGTTTGTATAAAACAATGAATATCAGGAAGATTAGCAATCTTTCTGTGAAAAAGAACAGAAAGAGCAGAGATTTGTCCTTTCAAGGAACTTGCAGACAAACCTTTATCCAAACCATCCTGAAGAAACTGTAAAATTCTCGGAATTCTAAAAGAATGCCAGGAAAAATGATGAGAAAGACACCAAGAAATGTAAGTCTTCCAGACTCGATAATATATCTTCCTAGATACAGATTTACGAGCCTGTAACATAGTATTAATCACAGAGTCAGAGAAACCTCTTTGACTAAGAATCAAGCGTTCAATCTCCATACCTTCAAATTTAAGGATTTGAGATCCTGAAGGAAAAAAGGACCTTGCGACAGAAGGTCTGGTCTTAACGGAAGAGTCCACGGTTGGCAAGAGGCCATCCGGACAAGATCCGCATACCAAAACCTGTGAGGCCATGCTGGAGCCACCAGCAGAACAAACGAGCATTCCTTCAGAATCTTGGAGATTACTCTTGGAAGAAGAACTAGAGGCGGAAAGATATAGGCAGGATGATACTTCCAAGGAAGTGACAATGCATCCACTGCTTCCGCCTGAGGATCCCTGGATCTGGACAGATACCTGGGAAGTTTCTTGTTTAGATGAGAAGCCATCAGATCTATTTCTGGAAGTCCCCACATTTGAACAATCTGAAGAAATACCTCTGGGTGAAGAGACCATTCGCCCGGATGTAACGTTTGGCGATAATCCGCTTCCCAATTGTCTATACCTGGGATATGAACCGCAGAAATTAGACAGGAGCTGGATTCCGCCCATACCAGTATTCAAGATACTTCTTTCATAGCCAGAGGACTGTGAGTCCCTCCTTGATGATTGATATATGCCACAGTTGTGACATTGTCTGTCTGAAAACAAATGAACGATTCTCTCTTTAGAAGAGGCCATGACTGAAGAGCTCTGAAAATTGCACGGAGTTCCAAAATATTGATTGGTAATCTCACCTCCTGAGATTCCCAAACCCCTTGTGCTGTCAGAGACCCCCAAACAGCTCCCCAACCTGTCAGACTTGCATCTGTTGAAATCACAGTCCAGGTCGGAAGAACAAAAGAAGCCCCCTGAACTATGATGGTGATCTGTCCACCACGTCAGAGAGTGTCGTACAATCGGTTTTAAAGATATCAATTGAGATATCTTTGTGTAATCCCTGCACCACTGGTTCAGCATACAGAGCTGAAGAGGTCGCATGTGAAAACAAGCAAAGGGGATCGCGTCCGATGCAGCAGTCATAAGACCTAGAATTTCCATGCATAAGGCTACCGAAGGGAATGATTGAGACTGAAGGTTTCGACAAGCTGAAATCAATTTTAGACGTCTCTTGTCTGTCAGAGACAGAGTCATGGACACTGAATCTATCTGGAAACCTAAAAAGGTTACCCTTGTCTGAGGAATCAATGAACTTTTCGGTAAATTGATCCTCCAACCATGATCTCGAAGAAACAATACAAGTCGATTAGTATGAGATTCTGCTAAATGTGAAGACTGAGCAAGTACCAAGATATCGTCCAAATAAGGAAATACCACAATACCCTGTTCTCTGATTACAGACAGAAGGGCACCGAGAGCCTTTGTAAAAATCCTTGGAGCTGTTGCTAGGCCAAACGGCAGAGCCACAAACTGGTAATGCTTGTCTAGGAAAGAGAATCTCAGAAACTGATAGTGATCTGGATGAATTGGAATATGCAGATATGCATCCTGTAAATCTATTGTGGACATATAATGCCCTTGCTGAACAAAAGGCAGGATAGTCCTTATAGTTACCATTTTGAATGTTGGTATCCTTACATAACGATTCAATATTTTTAAATCCAGAACTGGTCTGAAGGAATTCTCCTTCTTTGGTACAATGAAGAGATTTGAATAAAACCCCAGCCCCTGTTCCAGAACTGGAACTGGCATAATTACTCCAGCCAACTCTAGATCTGAAACACATTTCAGAAATGCTTGAGCCTTCGCTGGATTTACTGGGACACGGGAAAGAAAAAATCTTTTTGCAGGAGGCCTTATCTTGAAGCCAATTCTGTACCCTTCTGAAACAATGTTCTGAATCCAAAGATTGTGAATTGAATTGATCCAAATTTCTTTGAAAAATCGTAATCTGCCCCCTACCAGCTGGGCTGGAATGAGGGCCACACCTTCATGTGGACTATGGAGCTGGCTTTGGTTTTCTAAAAGGCTTGGATTTATTCCAGACTGGAGGTGGTTTCCAAACTGATACCGCTCCTGTGGGTGAAGGATCAGGCTTTTGTTCCTTATTGTGACGAAAGGAACGAAAATGATTATTAGACCTAAATTTACCTTTAGATTTTTTATCCTGTGGTAAAAAAGTTCCTTTCCCTCCAGTAACAGTTGAGATAATAGAATCCAACTGTGAACCAAATAATTTATTACCCTGGAAAGAAAGGGAAAACAAAGTTGACTTAGAAGACATATCAGCATTCCAAGTTTTAAGCCATAAAGCTCTTCTAGCTAAAATAGCTAGAGACATATACCTGACATCAACCCTAATGATATCAAAGATGGCATCACAAATAAAGTTATTAGCATGTTGAAGAAGATTAACAATGCTATGAGAATTATGATCTGTTACTTGTTGCGCTAAATCTTCTAACCAAAAAGTTGAAGCTGCAGCAACATCCGCTAAAGATATAGCAGGTCTAAGAAGATTACCTGAACATAAGTAAGCTTTTCTTAGAAAGGATTCAATTTTCCTATCTAAAGGATCCTTAAAGGAAGTACTATCTGCCGTAGGAATAGTAGTACGTTTAGCAAGAGTAGAGATAGCCCCATCAACCTTAGGGATTTTGTCCCAAAACTCTAATCTGTCAGATGGCACAGGATATAATTGCTTAAAACGTTTAGAAGGAGTAAATGAATTACCCAAATTATTCCATTCCCTGGAGATTACTTCAGAAATAGCATCAGGGACAGAAAAAACTTCTGGAATAACTACAGGAGATTTAAAAACCTTATTTAAACGTTTAGATTTAGTATCAAGAGGACCAGAATCCTCTATTTCTAATGCAATTAAGACTTCTTTAAGTAAAGAACGAATAAATTCCATTTTGAATAAATATGAAGATTTATCAGCATCAACCTCTGAAACAGAATCCTCTGAACCAGAGGAATCATTATCAGAATCAGAATGATGATGTTCATTTAAAAATTCATCTGAAAATGAGAAGTTTTAAAAGACCTTTTACGTTTACTAGAAGGAGGAATAACAGACATAGCCTTCTTAATGGATTTAGAAACAAAATCTCTTATGTTAACAGGAACACTCTGAGTATTAGATGTTGATGGAACAACAACAGGTAATGTAACATTACTAAAGGAAATATTATCTGCATTAACAAGTTTGTCATGACATTCATTACAAACAACAGCTGGAGGAACAGATACCACAAGTTTACAGCAAATACACTTAACTTTGGTAGATCCAGCACCAGGCAGCGATTTTTCCAGAAGTATCTTCTGACTCAGGGTCAATCTGGGACATCTTGCAATATGTAATAGAAAAAAACAACATATAAAGCAAAATTGATCAAATTCCTTAAATGACAGTTTCAGGAATGGGAAAAAATGCCAGTGAACAAGCTTCTAGCAACCAGAAGCAATAAACAATGAGACTTAAATAATGTGGAGACAATAGTGACGCCCATATTTTTTAGCGCCAAAAAAGACGCCCACATTATTTGGCGCCTAAATGCTTTTGGCGCCAAAAATGACGCCACATCCGGAACGCTGACACTTTTGGCGCAAAAACCGTCAAACACGTATGACGCAGGAAACAAAGAAAATAATTTTTGCGCCAAAGAAGTCCGCGCCAAGAATGACGCAATAAAATGAAGCATTTTCAGCCCCCGCAAGCCTAACAGCCCACAGGGAAAAAAGTCAAATTTTAAGGTAAGAAAAAAATTGATTTATTCATATGCATTATCCCGAATATGAAACTGACTGTCTGAAATAAGGAACGTTGAACATCCTGAATCAAGGCAAATAAATGTTTGAATACATATATTTAGAACTTTATATAAAAGTGCCCAACCATAGCTTAGAGTGTCACAGAAAATAAGACTTACTTACCCCAGGACACTCATCTACATGTAGTAGAAAGCCAAACCAGTACTGAAACGAGAATCAGTAGAGGTAATGGTATATATGAGTATATCGTCGATCTGAAAAGGGAGGTAAGAGATGAATCTCTACGACCGATAACAGAGAACCTATGAAATAGACCCCGTAGAAGGAGATCATTGAATTCAAATAGGCAATACTCTCTTCACATCCCTCTGACATTCACTGCACGCTGAGAGGAAAACCGGGCTCCAACCTGCTGCGGAGCGCATATCAACGTAGAATCTAGCACAAACTTACTTCACCACCTCCATAGGAGGCAAAGTTTGTAAAACTGATTTGTGGGTGTGGTGAGGGGTGTATTTATAGGCATTTTGAGGTTTGGGTAACTTTGCCCCTCCTGGTAGGAATGTATATCCCATACGTCACTAGCTCATGGACTCTTGCTAATTACATGAAAGAAATGTGGGCGTCATACTTGGCGCCAGTTTTTTTACATTATTTAAGTCTCACTTTTTAGTTGCTTCTGATTTCTAGAGGCTTGTTCTGTTTGCATTTTTTCCAATACCTGAAACTGTCATTTAAGGAATTTGATAATTTTGCTTTATATGTTGTTTTTCTATTACATATTGCAAGATATTCCAAAAACTGTTCCTGTATCAGAAAATACTGTTGGATTCCTGATGACTGATATCAGTCCTACCAAAGCTAAGTTCATTTATTTTAATGTTATGAATTTTATCTTTAGCTATGGTTTGTAATAAGTTATCATGATAAACTTTTACATGCAGAGTCCATTAGTATTTATGCATTATCTATTGCTATTCTTTTTACATCTAATGTACAAGATATACCTAGGAATCTATGAGAATGTTTTTCTGATTCTATCCTAAAGGCTTTGTCTGACATCCCGCCTTCTAATAAAATTTATAGGTCTTTTTTTTAAACTTCTCATTTAGTTGATGAATTTTTAAATGACCGACAACATACTGAATTATCCTTCTCTGATGATGTTTTTTCTCATTTAGAATATACTTCATCAGATATTTGACACTAACAAATCTACTTTTTTATTTTTAAATAGAGTACATTCGTTGTTGAAAAGGTGTTGATTATATTGGATATTGAGGAGTCTAGTTCTTTTGATTTATGACTAGCTAACATTTAAATTCTGCTCATTAACCTCCTGTGGTTCCTTCAGAGGTTTTTTTTTCCCAGTTCATGATACTATGGAAAGGAATAGGCCTGGGACTTCTTTTATTCCTTCTTTAAGGTTTTTAAATTGTATCCTTTGCCGGCAGTTAGTTTAAAGTTTTGAGGAATATCCCCAAAGTTAATGGGGCTATCTCTACTCTTGCTAAACATACTACTATTCCTATAGAAAATAGTATTTATTTTTTTCCTTCAGATGGGAAACTTGTATCTTATTTAAGGAAAATTATTTTATTTCAGATCCTTTTCTTAGGCCTGCAATTTATTTGGCTGATGTTGCAAATGCTTCAACTTTCTGGTTGGATACTTTAGTGCAACAAGTATCGGATTATGATTTGTTTTAGCATTGTTAAGTTGATCAACATGCTAATAATTTCATTTGTAATGGAATCCTAATTCTTCCCCAAGTAACATGTTTATAATTGGAAGCTTTCTTCAACATGGAATGAATTTAAGCTATTTAAAAGATCAAAGTCAGCCCCCCAAATTTGCATGTAGGTGCGTTTTTTTATTCCAGCTTATGTGGTAAGGGGCAGGTTTTGACTTTTTTAAATTTGTTTGGTTCGATTCGGTCCAAACTTCTTAGATTGGGGTACTGAATAGGATTCTGAGTAAAACCGCCTGTGAGAAGTTTCTCTTGCAAGGTGTATCCAGTCCACGGATTCATCCTTTACTTGTGGGATATTCTCCTTCCCTACAGGAAGTGGCAAAGAGAGCACACAGCAGAGCTGTCCATATAGCTCCCCCTCTAGCTCCACCCCCCAGTCATTCTCTTTGCCGGCTCTAAGCACTAGGGTCTCTCTCGGGAGGGTAAAGTGAATGTGGTGTTAGAATTGTAGTTTTATTATCTTCAATCAAAAGTTTGTTATTTTTAAATGGTACCGGTTTGTACTATTTACTCTCTAGCAGAAAAGTGATGAAGATTTCTGCTGAGAGAAAAATGATTTTAGCATGTTGTAACTAAAATCCACTGCTGTTCCCACACAGGACTGAGGAGTATCAGAAAACTTCAGTTGGGGGAACAGTTTGCAGGGTAGTCTGCAATAAGGTATGTTCAGTCATTTATTTCTAGAAAAGACTGAGATAATGCTAGAAGAGACTGACAATATCCCCATGAGGGGAGGGTAAGCTATGTTCAGAGACTTAGTAAGGAATTGAATGCTTACATAACAGGGCTAATTATGCTGGTTGACACTAATTCAGGGCAATTGATTGTTTATTTAAGGAAAATATCGTTTGCAAGACACTTTGAAAGTCCTTTTGGGTTCTTTCTGGGGTTATTACCCACATGGCTATTTTTTATTCACTTAGGAGTGATTTCCTAGGCCTCACAGCTCCGGAGTAGAGTGGGAGGGGCCTAATTTCGCGCCTCAGATGCGCACTTAGAATTGCATAGAAGTTCATGCTGCTTCACATGGAGGGTCCTGCTGCTGTTTGAGGGCCTAAAAGAAGCTATATTCTCCCAAATCTGGTCCCTAAGGGCAGGTAGGGCCACAGCAGTAGTAATTTTTACCGGGTGTTGTCTTTAGGCTGCTCTGGTTTGGGCATTAAGGGGTTAATCGTTTTGATACTTGTGGTGCAATCTTATTAAGGCTTTAGGTACATACTGTGAAAATTTCAAAAGGATTGCTGCATTCTTCACTGTTTTGCAAAATTGTGTGCCTTTTTTATCTCTTAAAAGCACAGTAATGTTTTTTCAAATTGTGTTTTTTATTTGATTAAAGGGATTTCCAAGCCTGTTTGTGTATACTACTAGTCTGTTAAACATGTCTGATACCAAGGAAAATCCTTGTTCAATGTGTTTAGAAGCCATGGTGGAACCCCCTCTCAGAATGTGTCCCACTTGTACTGATATGTCTATACACTTTAAAGATCATATTGTTGCACTTAAGAATGTGGCCCAAGATGATTCTCAGACTGAAGGTAACGAGGGTAGCCCGTCTACCTCTCCCCAAGTGTCACAACCAGTTACGCCCGCTCAAGCGATGCCTAGTACCTCTAGCGCGTCTAACCCTTTTACATTACAAGACTTAGCGGCAGTCATGGATAATTCTCTTGCAGCCTTCTTATCTAAACTGCCCGTGTTACCTGCAAAGCGTGATAGCTCCGTTTTAAGAACAGATTATGAGCATTCTGACGCTTTGGTAGCCGTATCCGATATACCCTCACAACGTTCTGAAGTGGGAGTGAGGGATTTGATGTCTGAGGGAGAGGTCTCTGATTCAGGAAGGGTTCCTCCTCAGACAGATTCAGATACATTGGCTTTTAAATTTAAACTAGAAAACCTCCGCATTTGCTCAGGGAGGTATTAGCTACTCTGGATGACTGTGACCCTTTGGTGATCCCAGAGAAATTGTGTAAAATGGACAAGTACCTAGAGGTCCCTGTTTACACTGATGCATTTCCGGTCCCTAAGAGGATTGCGGATATCGTTACTAGGGAGTGGGATAGACCAGGTGTCCCCTTTGTTCCCCCTCCTGTTTTTAAGAAAATGTTATCCATATCTGACCCCATGCGGGACTCATGGCAGACGGTCCCTAAGGTGGAGGGGGCTGTTTTCTTCACTTGCTAAATGCACAACCATACCAATTGAAGACAGTTGTGCTTTTAAAGACCCTATGGATAAAAAGTTAGAGGGTTTACTTAAGAAAATTTTTGTTCAACAAGGTTTTCTTCTCCAACCTATTGCCTGCATTATTCCTGTAACCACTGCAGCTGCTTTCTGGTTTGAGCCGCTGGAAGACTCGCTCCAGACGGAGACCTCATATGAGGAAATTATGGATAGAATTAAGGCTCTAAAGCTAGCTAATTCTTTTATCACTGACGCCGCTTTCCAAATAGCTAAGCTAGCGGCAAAAAATTCAGGTTTCGCCATCCTGGATCTAAAAATTCTAAACAGATTCCTCAGAGTCCCATCATTCAAAATGGAGACCATTCGGACAATCTTACCAATGATCCAGGAAGGTCAATATATGACTACCGTGGATTTAAAGGATGCATACCTACACATTCCTATCCACAAAGATCATCACCAGTTTCTTAGGTTCGCTTTTCTGGACAAGCATTACCAGTTTGTGGCTCTTCTCTTCGGCTTAGCCACTGCTCCCAGAATTTTCACAAAGGTGCTAGGGTCCCTCCTGGCGGTGCTAAGACCGCGGGGCATAGCAGTGGCGCCTTACCTAGACGACATCTTAATTCAGGCGCCGTCTTTCCAAAGAGCCAAGTCTCACACGGAGATTGTATTGGCCTTTCTGAGGTCTCATGGGTGGAAGGTGAACATCAAAAAGAGTTCTCTTTCCCCTCTCACAAGGGTTCCCTTCCTAGGGACTCTAATAGACTCGGTAGAAATGAAAATATTTCTGACGGAGGTCAGAAAATTAAAACTCTTAACTACTTGCCGAGCTCTTCATTCCATTCCCCGGCCATCTGTAGCTCAGTGCATGGAGACAATCGGATTAATGGTAGCAGCAATGGACATAGTCCCTTTTGCGCGGATACATCTCAGACCACTGCAACTATGCATGCTCAAACAGTGGAATGGGGATTATGCAGATTTGTCTCCTCAAATTCAGTTGGATCAGGGGACCAGAGATTCTTTTCTCTGGTGGTTGTCTCAGGATCACCTGTCTCAGGGAATATGTTTCCGCAGACCAGAGTGGATCATTGTAACGACAGACGCCAGTCTGTTAGGCTGGGGTGCAGTCTGGGACTCCCTGAAAGCTCAGGGCTTATGGTCTCGGGAAGAAACTCTTCTCCCGATAAACATTCTGGAATCGAGGGCAACATTCAACGCTATTCAGGCATGGCCTCAACTAGCTGCGGCCAAATTCATCAGATTTCAGTCGGACAACATCACGACTGTAGCTTATGTCAATCATCAGGGGGGAACAAAGAGTTCCCTAGCGATGACGGAAGTAACCAAGATAATCAGGTGGGCGGAGGATCACTCCTGCCATCTCTCAGCAATTCACATCCCAGGAGTAGACAACTGGGAGGCGGATTTTCTAAGTCGTCAGACTTTTCACCCGGGGGAGTGGGAACTCCACCCGGAGGTATTTGCCCAGCTGACTCAGCAATGGGGCACTCCAGAGTTGGATCTGATGGCGTCCCGTCAGAACACCAAACTTCCTCTCTACGGGTCCAGGTCCCGGGACCCAAAGGCGGTATTGATAGATGCTCTAGCAGTGCCTTGGTCCTTCAATCTGGCTTATGTTTTCCCACCGTTTCCCCTTCTCCCTCGTCTGGTCGCCAGAATCAAGCAGGAGAAGGCTTCGGTGATTCTGATAGCGCCTGCGCGGCCACGCAGGACTTGGTATGCAGACCTAGTGGACATGTCATCTGTTCCACCATTGACACTGCCAATGAGGCAGGATCTTCTAATGCAGGGTCCGTTCAAGCATCCAAATCTAATTTCTCTACGTCTGAATGCTTGGAGATTGAACGCTTAATTCTATCAAAGCGTGGTTTCTCTGAGTCAGTTATAGATACTAGAAAGCCTGTCACCAGGAAAATCTACCATAAGATATGGCGGAAATATCTTTGTTGGTGTGAATCCAAGGGTTACTCATGGAGTAAGATTAGGATTCCCAGGATATTGTCTTTTCTCCAAGAAGGATTGGAGAAAGGATTGTCAGTTAGTTCATTAAAAGGACAGATATCTGCTCTGTCTATCCTTTTACACAAGCTTCTGGCAGAGGTACCAGACGTTCAAGCGTTTGCGCAGGCTTTCAGTCACCACTGCACCCTATGGTTTCTCCTTTTTCTTCCTAACCTTTGGTCGAATGACTGGGGGATGGAGCTAGAGGGGGAGCTATATGGACAGCTCTGCTGTGTGCTCTGTTTGCCACTTCCTGTAGGGAAGGAGAATGTCCCACAAGTAAAGGATGAATCCGTGGACTGGATACACCGCAAGAGAAAGTAATTTATCAGGTAAGCATAAATTCTGTTTTTTTTCTCTCTAGCATATTCCAGCTATTCCAGTAAAGGCTCACACTTTTCTGAAGTATGTTTCAGACCTGTATGTGTTGGGTACTTGTGAGGCACGGCTGGTTACCCGTTGGGGTCTCAAGGCGCTGCTCAGACCTGGAGTTATCTGGGGTATTCATACCAGTTCCATTTCAGGAACAGGGTTTGGGGTTTTGTTCAAAACTATTCATTGTCCCAAAGATAGAAAATCTTTTTGATTTGTCATATAAGAGTTCCTTCTTTCAGAATGGTGTTTATATTGTCTATTCTGCCTTTTTGGTCAGTAAGGGCATTATTTGTTTACAATAGATGCATATCTTCTTCTGTTTTCATTCAGATTATTTTTCATTTTCTGAGATTCTTTTTTTTTTTTGACAAGCATTACCAATTTGTTGCTTTCCCTTCTGGTCTAGCGACAGCTCTGATAATCTTTTCAAGGTTCTCAGTGTTTCCTTATTTGGACGATCTCGTGGTACTGGCTCAGTGTTTTCGTTCTGCAGAATCTCATGCGATTCAACTTTTGTTGTTTCTTCTTAGACATGGTTGGAGGATCTTTTTATCAAAAGATCCTTGGTTGCTCAGACAAGGGTCACCTTTTTTAGGTTTCCAGATAGATTGTGTCAATGTCTTTGTCTCTAACAGACAGGAGACAATTATATTAGGTTCAGTTTGTCGGAACCTTCAGTCTCTATTATTTCCTTCAGTAGCTATATGCATGGAAGTTTTAGGTCTCATAGCTGCAGCATTGGATTCAATTCCCTTTGCTCATTTTCATATGAAACCTTTCCAGTTTTTTATGCTGAATTAATGGTGCAGGGATTCTAGGATATCATTTTTAATATCTTTGAATTCCAATGTTCAACTATCTTTGACTTGGTGGTTAGATCACCATCATATAGTTCTACGGGTCTCTTCGATTCATCCAACCTGGACCTTGATCACTACAGATGCAAGTCTTTTAGGTTGGGAGGCTGTCTGGGGATCTCTGTCAGCACAAGGGGTTTGGAAATCTCAGGAGGCGAGATTACCATTCAATATTTTGGAACTCTGTGCATTCTCAGAGTTCGTCAGTTTTGGCTTCTTTTTGAAGAGAGAGACGTTATTGTTTTTCAGACAGACAATGTCACAACTGTGGCATATGTCAATCATCAGGGTGGGACTCTCAGTCCTTAGGCTGTGAAAGAAGTATCTCGGATACTTGCTTGGGCTAAATCTAGCTCCTGTCTAATTTCTGCGGTCTATATCCCAGGTTTAGACAATTGGGAAGCAGATTATCTCTGTCAATCAAGCTTTACATCTGGAAGAATGGTCTCTTTAGCCAGATGTGTTTTTTCAAATTGTTCTGATGTGAGGGTTTCCAGTAATAGTTCTGATTGCATCTCATCTAAACAAGAAAACTTCCCAGGTACCTATTCAGGTCCGGGGGTCCTCAGGCGGAAACAGTGTATGCATTGACACTTCCTTGGAGTTATCAATCTGCCTATATTTTTGCTCCTTCTGGTTCTTCTTTTTAAGAGTGATTTTTCAAAATCATCATGGAGCAATCGTTTGTGCTGCTGGTGGCTCCAGCATGGCCGTTCAGGTTTTGGTATATGGTTCTTGTTCGGATGTCCAGTTGCCAACCTTGGTCACTTCCATTTAGGCCAGACCTTAAGATTCGTTTTTTCCGTCAGGAAATCAAATTATTAAATTTGATGGTATGAAAATTAAAACGCTTAGTGCTTAGTCATAGAGGTTTCTCTGACTCAGTGATTAATACTATGTTGCAGGTTCGTAAATCTCTGTCTAGAAAGATTTATCATCGAGTTTGGAAGACTTACATTTTATGATGCTCATCTCATAATTTCTCTTGGCATTCTTTTAGAATTCCTAGGATTTTATAGTTTCTTCATAAGGTTTTGTCTGCAAGTTCGTTGAAAGGACAAATCTCTGCTCTTTCTGTGTGCTGTTTCACAGAAAAAATTGCTAATCTTTCTGATATTCATTGTTTTGTTCAGGCTTTGGTTCGTATCAAGCCTGTCATTAAGCCAATTTCTCCTCCTTGGAGTCTTAATTTGGTTCTGAGGGCTTAACAGACTCTTCCGTTTGAGCATATGCATTCTTTGGACATTGAATTACTTTCATGGAAAGTATTGTTCCTTTTGGCCATCTCTTCTGCTAGAAGAGTTTTTGAATTTTCTGCTCTTTCTTGTGAGTTTCCTTTTCTGATTTTTCATCAAGATAAGGTGGTTTTGCGGTCTTTATTTAAATTTTTACCTCAAGTTGTGAATTCTAACAACATTAATGGAGGAATTATTGTTCCTTCCTTGTGTCATAAATCCTAAGAATTCTTTGGAAAGATCCTTACATTCTTTGGATGTGGTCAGAGTTTTGAAATATTAAGTTGAAGCTACTAAGATTTCAGAAAGACTACTAGTCTATTTGTTATATTTTCTGGTTTTAGGAAAGTTCAGAAGGCTTCTGCCATTTCTTTGGCGTCTTGGTTAAAGCTTTTGATTCATCATGCTTATGTGGAGTCGGGTAAATCCCCGCCTCAAAGGATTACGGCTCATTCTACTAGGTCAGTTTCTACTTCCTGGGCTTTTAAGAATGAAGCTTCTGTTGATCAGATTTGCAAAGCAGCAACTTGGTCTTCTTTGCATACTTTTACTAAATTCTACCATTTAGATGTTTTTTCTTCTTCAGAAGCAATTTTTGGTAGAAAAGTACTTCAGGCAGCTGTTTCAGTCTGATTCTTCTGCTTATAATTTCAGTTTTTTTCATTATAAAGATTAAAACTTTTGATTTGGGTTGTGGATTGTTTTTTCAGCGGAATTGTCTGTCTTTATATTATCCCTCCCTCTCTAGTGACTCTTGCGTGGAGTTCCACATCTTGGGTATTTGCTATCCCATACGTCACTAGCTCATGGACTCTTGCCAATTACATGAAAGAAAACATAATTTATGTAAGAACTTACCTGATAAATTCATTTCTTTCATATTGGCAAGAGTCCATGAGACCCACCCTTTTTTGTGGTGGTTATGATTTTTTTGTATAAAGCACAATTATTCCAATTCCTTGTTGATGCTTTCGCTCCTTTCTTATCACCCCACTTCTTGGCTATTCGTTAAACTGAATTGTGGGTGTGGTGAGGGGTGTATTTATAGGCATTTTGAGGTTTGGGAAACTTTGCCCCTCCTGGTAGGAATGTATATCCCATACGTCACTAGCTCATGGACTCTTGCCAATATGAAAGAAATGAATTTATCAGGTAAGTTCTTATATAAATTATGTTTTTGGCATCCATTTTTTGGAGGTCAAAGTGTGTTGATATCAACATAACGGATGGATGCAAAATGACATTGAAACCGGAAGTGACAATACCGGAAGTCACTATACCGGAAATTACAGAATATAGGAAAACCGGAAGTGACACATGACCAGAATGAGTTTAAATATCCAAAGTTAGGAACAATAGAGAGATCCTTAAAAAAGCCATTGAAAATGGCGAAACACGTGTCATTTTGAAAGGAAAGTACATCATGGTATTTTTTGAGACTTTGACCCATCTATTGGTCCTAGAGGAACTGGTCTAGCCGTATTTGCTGTGTACAATTATATAGACAGTATGGGACTCATGGTATATGGGGGGTTCTCGTTATCATAGTTTGTTAGCCCTTGTTTTTAAACCATTTTATTGTTTTTACTTGTATGTATTAAATACTTTCATCCCATATCTGGCTACGCTTCAACATATCACAGAATTGGCTGTGTATGAGCATTTAAATAATATGGTACACTTGGAAAAGAGCATAACGCTTCATCAGATGTGAGTACAAACTTGGCGTTTTTGTTTTGTTTTTTTGGAGATAAATACTTCTCATAAAATATTATAATGCACTATTATTGCCTTTCTCTATGAAGACAATTTGAAGGACTTGATTTTGGATTATATATCCTTTTATTAATCATGTTTTCAAGTGTGCATCTATGATATGTGTGTGAGGGGTGTGAGTTACAGGTGAGTGTGAACGTATGATGTGTGTGAGGTATGTGAGTTGCAGGTGAGTGTGCTCGTTTGATGTTTGCGAGCAGTGTGAGTTACAGGTGAGTGTGCACATGTGTGAGGGATGTGAGTTACAGGCGAGTGTGCACGTATATGTGTGTGAGGGATGTGACTTACAGGTGAGCATGAACGTATGATGTGTGTGAGTTACAGGTAAGTTTGGATGTATGAGGTTGTGAGTTACAGGTGAGTGTGCACGTATAATGTGTGTGTGAGGGGTGCGAGTTACAGGTAAGTGTGCACGTATGAGGGGTGTGTGAGGGGTGCGAGTTACAGGTAAGTGTGCACGTATGAGGGGTGTGAGTTACAGGTAAGTTTAGATGTATGAGGTTGTGAGTTAAAGGCAAGTGTGCAGGTATGATGTGTGTGAGGGGTGTGAGCCACAGGTTACAATGAATGTATGATGTGTGTGTGAGGCACACAGGTTATCGGTTAGTGCACACGTATGTTTTAATTTAGGTATGTAGGTTTCAGGTGAGTGTTGTGTCCAAACCTACATTTTTAGCTTAAAAGATAAAATAATTCAAGAATAAGAAGAAAAGATACCAGTCTGTCTACCTTGTGCTATTGTCTGTGTCTAGGAAATATGGAAAAAAAAAAAGGTTTTATGGTAAAGTTATAAAAACTAGATCATGTGATATAAAAACTGAATCTGTTTTATTTGTACAGATGAAGATAACGTTGATGTAATGAAATTTGTCATAACAGAAGATATATGTGTGAGGCAACAGCTGGGAGCAACAGATGAGACCAGAGACATCATCAAACGAGGTAAGTATGCACGTGTTGTTGTGTCTAAGGGACCTGGTTTATAGATCAGGGTTCATGTGTGTTGTGCCTGAGGGACCTGGTTTATAGATCAGTGTGCACGTGTGTTGTGTCTGAAGCACACAAGATACAGGTGAGTGTGCACGTGTGTCATGTCTTAACTTCTCTTTTAGCCAAAAACATGTAAGCTATTTGAAGTGAATGTAAATTCAGATGAATCGGTGCCCGGTTTTTAATAATCCTATTAAAAACAAGGGTACTTTAATTCATCAAAATTTACATTTCACTTGTTTTCTTCAAATACTTACCTTTTATTCCTGACAGCCACTGCAGCGCTTCCTCCGCCCGTCGCAAGCCCTCTTTGCGGGTCCAAAATGACGAATCCGGAGGAGAAAGCCGGATTCGTCATTTCTGATGTATGAAGAGGCTTTCGACGACCGGGGGAATCGCTGGAATGGCTATGAAGATTAAAAGGTAAGTATTTGAAGAAAAAGAATGAAGTGTAAATTTTGATTAATTAAAGTGCCCTTGTTTTTAATAGGATTATTAAAAACCGGGCACCGATTCATCTGAATTTACATTCACAATAAGAGAATAGAGGGAAAGTACCAAAATGTGTCTTTCTTCTACAAGATATGACAAGTCCACGGATTTCATCCTTACTTGTGGGATTTATCCTCCTGCTAACAGGAAGTGGCAAAGAGCACCACAGCAGAGCTGTATATATAGCTCCTCCCTTCCCTCCACCCCCAGTCATTCTCTTTGCCTGTGTTTGTAATAGGAAGAAAAGAAATAAAGTGAGGTGTTAGTTTTAGTTTCTTCAATCAAGAATTTTTTTTTTTTTAAATGGTACCGGTGTGTACTATTTTTCCTCAGGGAGAAATTATCAGTCTGGATTCCCAAGAGGAATGAAGAGATCCTTTTTTCTCCCATGAGGTTGATGATCTTAGCAGACGTTACTAAGATCCATTCTGGTTCCCACAGAGTTCTGAAGGTAGTGCAAGAGAAATCTTCAGTGTGGAGACCGGTGTCATGCTACAAGCAGCATTAAGGTATGTTCAGTCTTTTTATTTCTCTTGTAAGGTGTATCCAGTCCACGGATCATCCATTACTTGTGGGATATTCTTATTCCCAACAGGAAGTTGCAAGAGGACACCCACAGCAGAGCTGTTATATAGCTCCTCCCCTAACTGCCATATCCAGTCATTCTCTTGCAACTCTCAACAAGCATGGAGGTAGTAAGAAAGAGTGGTGAAAAATAGTTCGTTTTTTTTTCTTCAATCAAAAGTTTGTTATTTTTAAATGGTACCGGAGTTGTACTATTTTATCTCAGGCAGTAAATAGAAGAAGAATCTGCCTGAGTTTTCTATGATCTTAGCAGGTTGTAACTAAGATCCATTGCTGTTCTCACATATGTCTGAGGAGAGAGGTAACTTCAGCGGGAGAATGGAGTGCAGTTTACTCTGCTATGAGGTATGTGCAGTTACAATTTTTTCTAGAATTGGAAATGCTAGAAAATGCTGCTGATACCGGATTAATGTAAGTTAAGCCTGAATACAGGGATTTAATAGCGACTGGTATCATGCTTACTCTCAGGGGTAATACCCTAATAAAAATGCAATATAAAACATTTGCTGGCATGTTTAATCGTTTTTATATATGCTTTGGTGATAAAACTTTATTGGGGCCTAGTTTTTTCCACATGGCTGGCTTTATTTTTGCCTAGAAACAGTTTCCTGAGGCTTTCCAGTGTTGTAGTATGAGTGGGAGGGGCCTATTTTAGCGCTTTTTTTGCGCAGTTAAAATTACAGACTGAGACATCCAGTTTTCCTCAGAAGTCCCCTGAATGCTATAGGACATCTCTAAAGGGCCTAAAGTCGTTTATTGGGGAAGGTAGGGCCACAGCAGAGCTGTGGCAGTTTGTTGGGACTGTTAAAAAACGTCTATCGTTTTTTGAACTAAGGGGTTAATCGCATGTGGGTGCAATGCTCTGTTAGCTTATTACATACACTGTAAACATTTCGTTTGATTTACTGCCTTTTTTCACTGTTTTTCAAATTTTGACAAAATTTGTTTCTCTTAAAGGCACAGTACCGTTTTTTATATTTGCTTGTTAACTTAATTTAAAGTGTTTTCCAAGCTTGCTAGTCTCATTGCTAGTCTGTACAAACATGTCTGACATAGAGGAAACTCCTTGTTCATTATGTTTAAAAGCCATGGTGGAACCCCCTCTTAGAATGTGTACCAAATGTACTGATTTCACTTTAAAGGGCCACTGTAAGTAAATATTTTCTATGCCTGTTACTAACTAACTACCCCAAATACGCTTTTTATCAATAGCATTTCATTAACATATCTCTACCGTATATCAGAAATCTTGTCTGCAAATTTAATTGTTTTCCAAACCCACTCCGTGGGTATCCTTTGCTCTGTACCAATCCGTTTACAATACCTAGGTTTCAAAATGGCGCTTTAAACACAAAGTTATTGGTTTAAGTATTTTGAACATGCAGTGCTGAAAATAGTGGGCAGGATAACGTGACATCATCGGCGAATAAAAGATATCACTTTTAGAACGTTATGAAACTTCGTTTTGGAGAAAATATAGGTCAATAGGTTTTAATTAATGTTTATTAACTTTAATATGTTAGTAGTTTAGCTTAAAAATTATAACAGAAAATAATCCTTTAAGCAATAAAGATCATATTCTGTCTTTAAAAAATTTATCACCAGAGGAATCTGACGAGGGGGAAGTTATGCCGACTAACTCTCCCCACGTGTCAGATCCTTTGACTCCCGCTCAAGGGACTCACGCTCAAATGGCGCCAAGTACATCTAGGGCGCCCATAGCGATTACTTTACAAGACATGGCGGCAGTCATGGATAATACACTGTCAGCGGTATTAGCCAGACTACCTGAATTTAGAGGTAAGCGAGATAGCTCTGGGGTTAGACGAAATGCAGAGCATACTGACGCTTTAAGAACCATGTCTGATACTGCCTCACAATATGCAGAAGCTGAGGAAGGAGAGCTTCAGTCTGTGGGTGATGTTTCTGACTCAGGAAAGATACCTGATTCTGATATTTCAACATTTAAATTTAAGCTTGAACACCTCCGTGTATTGCTCAGGGAGGTTTTAGCAACTCTGAATGACTGTGACACAATTGCAGTGCCAGAGAAATTGTGTAGACTGGATAAATACTATGCAGTGCCGGTGTGTACTGATGTTTTTCCAATACCTAAAAGGTTTACAGAAATTATTACTAAGGAATTGGATAGACCAGGTGTGCCGTTCTCTCCTGTCACTGCTGCTGCGGCGTTCTGGTTTGAGTCTCTGGAAGAGGCTTTACAGGTAGCGACTCCATTGGATGACATACTTGGCAAGCTTAGAGCACTTAAGCTAGCCAATTCTTTTGTTTCTGATGCCATTGTTCATTTGACTAAACTAACGGCTAAGAATTCTGGTTTTGCTATACAGGCGCGCAGGGCGCTATGGCTTAAATCATGGTCAGCTGACGTGACTTCAAAATCTAAGCTGCTTAACATTCCCTTCAAGGGGCAGACCCTATTCGGGCCTGGTTTGAAGGAGATTATTGCTGATATCACTGGAGGAAAAGGTCATGCCCTTCCTCAGGACAGGTCCAAATCAAGGGCCAAACAGTCTAATTTTCGTGTCTTTCGAAACTTCAAGGCAGGTGCGGCATCAACTTCCTCTAATGCAAAACAAGAGGTCACTTTTGCTCAGTCTAAGACAGTCTGGAGGCCAAACCAGACCTGGAACAAAGGTAAGCAGGCCAAAAAGCCTGCTGCTGCCTCTAAGACAGCATGAAGGAACGGCCCCCTATCCGGTAACGGATCTAGTAGGGGGCAGACTTTCACTCTTTGCCCAGGCGTGGACAAGAGATGTTCAGGATCCCTGGGCGTTGGAAATTATATCCCAGGGATATCTTCTGGACTTCAAAGCTTCCACCCCAAAAGGGAGATTTCACCTTTCACAATTATCTGCAAACCAGATAAAGAGAGAGGCATTCTTACACTGTGTACGAGACCTCCTAGTTATGGGAGTGATCCATCCAGTTCCAAAGGAGGAACAGGGACAGGGTTTTTACTCAAATCTGTTTGTGGTTCCCAAAAAAGAGGGAACCTTCAGACCAATTTTGGATCTAAATATCCTAAACAAATTCCTCAGAGTTCCATCACTCAAGATGGAAACTATTCGTACCATCCTACCCATGATCCAGGAGGGTCAATATATGACTACAGTGGATCTAAAGGATGCTTATCTTCACATTCCGATACACAAAGATCATCATCGGTTTCTCAGGTTTGCCTTTCTAGACAGGCATTACCAGTTTGTAGCTCTTCCCTTTGGATTAGCTACAGCCCCAAGAATCTTTACGAAGGTTCTAGGGTCGCTTCTGGCGGTCCTAAGGCCGCGGGGCATAGCAGTGGCCCCTTATTTTGACGACATCCTGATAAAGGCGTCAAACTTCCAAATTGCCAAGTCTCATACGGACGTAGTACTGGCATTTCTGAGGTCGCATGGGTGGAAAGTGAACGAGGAAAAGAGTTCTCTAATCCCCACTCTCAAGAGTTTCCTTCCTAGGGACTCTGATAGATTCTGTAGAAATGAAAATTTACCTGATGGAGTCCAGGTTATCAAAGCTTCTAAATTCCTGCCGGGTTCTTCATTCCATTCCGCGCCCTTCGGTGGCTCAGTGTATGGAAGTTATCGGCTTAATGGTAGCGGCAATGGACATAGTGCCGTTTGCACGCTTACATCTCAGACCGCTGCAACTATGTATGCTCAGTCAGTGGAACTGGGATTACACAGATTTGTCCCCTCTACTAAATCTGGATCAAGAGACCAGGGATTCTCTTCTCTGGTGGCTATCTCTGGTCCATCTGTCCAAAGGTATGACCTTTCGCAGGCCAGATTGGACAATTGTAACAACAGATGCCAGCCTTCTAGGTTGGGGTGCAGTCTGGAACTCCCTGAAGACTCAGGGATCGTGGACTCAGGAGGAGACTATCCTTCCAATAAATATTCTGGAACTGAGAGCGATATTCAATGCTCTTCAGGCTTGGCCTCAGTTAGCGACAATGAGGTTCATCAGATTTCCTTCGGACAACATCACGACTGTGGCTTACATCAACCATCAAGGGGGAACAAGGAGTTCCCTAGCGATGTTAGAAGTCTCAAAGATAATTAGCTGGGCAGAGATTCACTCTTGCCACCTATCAGCTATCCATATCCCAGGTGTAGAGAACTGGGAGGCGGATTTTCTAAGTCGACAGACTTTTCATCCGGGGGAGTGGGAACTCCATCCGGAGGTGTTTGCACAATTGATTCATCGTTGGGGCAAACCAGAACTGGATCTCATAGCGTCTCGCCAGAACGCCAAGCTTCCTTGTTATGGATCCAGGTCCAGGGATCCCAAGGCGACGCTGCTAGATGCTCTAGCAGCGCCCTGGTCTTTCAACCTGGCTTATGTGTTTCCACCGTTTCCTCTGCTCCCTCGACTGATTGCCAAGATCAAGCAGGAGAGAGCATCAGTGATTTTGATAGCGCCTGCGTGGCCACGCAGGACCTGGTATGCAGATCTAGTGGACATGTCATCCTTTCCACCATGGACTCTGCCTCTGAGACAGGACCTTCTACTTCAGGGTCCTTTCCACCATCCAAATCTAATTTCTCTGAGACTGACTGCATGGAGATTGAACGCTTGATTTTATCAAAGCGTGGCTTCTCCGAGTCAGTCATTGATACCTTAATACAGGCACGAAAGCCTGTCACCAGGAAAATTTATCATAAGATATGGCGTAAATATCTTTATTGGTGTGAATCCAAGGGTTACTCATGGAGTAAGGTCAGGATTCCCAGGATATTATCCTTTCTCCAAGAAGGTTTGGAAAAAGGATTGTCAGCTAGTTCCTTAAAGGGACAGATTTCTGCTCTGTCTATTCTTTTGCACAAGCGTCTGGCAGATGTTCCAGACGTTCAGGCATTTTGTCAGGCTTTAGTTAGAATCAAGCCTGTGTTTAAACCTGTTGCTCCTCCATGGAGCTTAAATTTGGTTCTTAAGGTTCTTCAAGGAGTTCCGTTTGAACCTCTTCATTCTATAGATATCAAACTTTTATCTTGGAAAGTTCTTTTTTTGGTAGCTATTTCCTCGGCTCGCAGAGTCTCCGAGTTATCTGCCTTACAATGTGATTCTCCTTATCTGATTTTCCATACGGATAAGGGAGTCCTACGTACCAAACCTGGGTTTTTACCTAAGGTGGTATCTAACAAGAATATCAATCAAGAGATTGTTGTTCCGTCTTTGTGTCCTAATCCTTCTTCAAAGAAGGAATATCTATTACACAATCTGGACGTGGTTCGTGCTTTAAAGTTTTACTTACAAGCTACTAAAGATTTCCGTCAAACATCTGCTTTGTTTGTTATCTACTCTGGACAGAGGAGAGGTCAAAAGGCTTCGGCAACCTCTCTTTCTTTTTGGCTAAGAAGCATAATCCGCTTAGCCTATGAGACTGCTGGACAGCAGCCTCCTGAAAGGATTACAGCTCATTCTACTAGAGCTGTGGCTTCCTCTTGGGCTTTTAAAAATGAGGCTTCTGTTGAACAGATTTGCAAGGCGGCGACTTGGTCTTCGCTTCATACCTTTTCAAAATTCTACAAATTTGATACTTTTGCTTCTTCGGAGGCTATTTTTGGGAGAAAGGTTTTACAGGCAGTGGTACCTTCCGTTTAAGTACCTGCCTTGTCCCTCCCTTCATCCGTGTACTTTAGCTTTGGTATTGGTATCCCACAAGTAATGGCTGATCCGTGGACTGGATACACCTTACAAGAGAAAACACAATTTATGCTTACCTGATAAATTTATTTCTCTTGTGGTGTATCCAGTCCACGGCCCGCCCTGTCATTTTAAGGTAGGTAATTTTTAAATTTAAACTACAGTCACCACTGCACCCTATGGTTTCTCCTTTCTTGGCTTGTTTTCGGTCGAATGACTGGATATGGCAGTTAGGGGAGGAGCTATATAACAGCTCTGCTGTGGATGTCCTCTTGCAACTTCCTGTTGGGAATGAGAATATCCCACAAGTAATGGATGATCCGTGGACTGGATACACCACAAGAGAAATAAATTTATCAGGTAAGCATAAATTGTGTTTTTCTGAGGAGACTGGTTATATCAAAAATGGCTGACATTATTCCCTGTAGGGGAAGGGGTAGGCAGTAGACATATAGGGACTATGGGTTACTGAACTTACTGGTGCATACATAATAATAATTACTTTGAAAGTTTATTAAGGGATTGACACTGGGAGAGGCAGCTGTATTTATACTATGTTTATCAAGGCAGCAGGCAGGCATAACGACTATGTGTTTTTGTGACTTGGGGACCACATGGCTATGAAAACCGCTTTCCATGCGGTTAGGGAGACTGTAGATACGACGCCCATGGTGGGCGGGGCCTATTTCGCGCGCTCAGACGCGTAGTTTCTCCTAACTAGAAGGCAGCAGACACTAGCTCCGGTGGGGCCAAAAGTGGATAATCAATCACCGGATCGTTGTTGATTCAATTTGTAGTATTCAGGGGCAAGAAGGAGATGCAGGGGCTGTTATCCTTGTTTAAAGTTTTTTTTACCATATATAAAAAGTTTTTTACAAGGTGATTTAGCTTATTTTTTTAGTGCATTACAGTAAAATTGTTGCGCTTTTAATATTTAAAGGCGCAGTACATATTTTTCTGAACTTTGTTTAATTCACTATTAAAGGTTAATTACGACTATTGTGGCTATTGCTAGTCTGTTAAACATGTCTGAACTTGAGGAAACTCCTTGTTCTATGTGTTTAAAAGCCATTGTGGAACCCCCTCTTACTTTGTGTACCTCTTGTACTGAAAGGGCTTACAATGTAAAAAGCATATTTTATGTAAAGAAAGTGTGCCTAAGGATGATTCTCAGTCTGAAGAGAATCAGATTACCAGTGTTACAGGGTAAACGCAGTAGGACAGGAATCAATGTAAACACCGAGTCCTCTGATGCTTTGTTGGCTATTTCCGATGTGCCCTCACAGGGATCTGAGTTGGGGGTCAGGGAAATTTTGTCTGAGGGAGAACTTTCAGAACCAGGTAGTTTGTAACCTCAGACAGATTTGGACTTTATGTACTTTAAATTTAAGCTAGAACACCTCCGCCTGTTGCTTCGGGAGGTCTTAGCGACTCTGGATGACTGTGACCCTTTTATGGTACCACCAGAGAAATTGTGTAAAATGGACAAATATCTAGAAGTACCCGCTTACACTGATGTTTTTCCGGTTCCTAAGAGAATTTCGGAGATTATTAAGGAGGAGTGGGACAGACCGGGTATATCGTTCTCTCCTCCTCCTAATTTTAAGAAAATGTATCCCATATCAGACACCATTCGGGACTCTTGGCAGACTGTCCCTAAGGTGGAGGGAGTTATATCTACCCTGACCAAGCGTACAACTATTCCTATTGAGGACAGCTTTGCTTTCAAAGACCCTATGGATAAAAAATTAGAGGGTCTTCTAAAGAAGTTATTTATTCATCAGGGTTTCCTTTTACAACCAACAGCCTGCATTGTTCCAGTGACTACTGCAGCGGCTTTCTGGTTTGATGCTCTAGAAGAGTCTCTTAAGGTCTTTAAGCTCTTTAGAGGATATTTTAGATAGAATTAAGGCTCTCAAGCTAGCTAATTCTTTTATTACAGATGCCGCCTTTCAAATTGCTAAGATGGCGGCTAAGAATGCAGGATTTGCCATTTTAGCGCGTTGAGCGTTATGGTTAAAATTGTGGTCTGCTGATGTATCATCTAAGTCAAAGCTCTTGGCTATTCCTTTCAAGGGTAAGACACTATTCGGTAGTTATATAAATATAAAGAGAGAGTATACATTGTAGTTTTAATTATGTCCCCAACTCAAATTATACTGTATATCTTACAGGGAAGTAGAGTATATCAACCCTGTGTAGAGAGAGTCAATCTCTTAACTAATTGATAGGCAGGGGGGTGCTCAATATCCTAGCATAAATATAGATAAATATGAAGAGAAAAATGGATATGTCAGAGCACACAGTGTAGCCACAAATTAAGGTAATGTGTAAGTGAGTTGGCTGGGAGCGAGCCAAGTATAATAAAATATAACTTTTAATATTACATGTTAAAATAAAACTGGTGGAAAATTCCACATATACAGTGCAGAGTTAAAAACAGTTAAAATGAAAACTGAATGCTAAGATGCCCAGGTAACCACCTATAATGTTAGTTAAATGATAGAGTCTGGCAAGGAGGCACCACAAAATGCTCACGGATTGCACAAAAGGCTAAGCTATAAAGAGGATTGACCTCACACAACAATATATCTATCTAGTGCAATACTGGAGCAGTGCCTAAGCTTGCCAGAGTCCCAATCTATAGTATGTCAGGTAGTGTAGTAATAGGAAAAACTCAAATATCAATTGTCGGATGGTGGACTAATAGTGGATAGAGCCCATATCACATACCGGACAAGTATACACTTAATTAAATAGTGACTATGTATATAACTCCTATCAGGTACTAATACACAAAATAACCCACAGAGGCAAATAGTTAAGCATTCATAGAGAGCGCCTGATGCGCATTTCGCCACGCTAGTGGCTTTGTCAAAGGCTAACCAGACTCGCACCAAACTCACTGTTAAAGTAGTGCCGTTAGCCAATCAGGAGTGAGTAATCATACACACCCCTATGGTCGTAGCCAATCGTTAGTGACACATCTAATTGGGTAGTCACCTGTCACATGACTTCTTGGGCAGTGACATATATTTGAAGGCGTGTATTGTTAACGCCTATGTAAACACTCGTTTTTAGACAGGGCTTATACATAAGTAACTTCCTCGCATTGGTTTCTGCTTGAATATGTTATGTTGCAGATCAACTGCTAAACACTGTGCATAACCTCATCAAGTATAAACATTATCTAAGTCTCATATGTCATGTACGGCACCATGTTAAAATAACTGTCAAATACGACAATCCAGAATATTGCGAGTCACTTATGAATCTTGTGTATTGGTTCTGTTAGTTACGATAGACAGTTCATTGTGATTGTGATTATACAGCAAGATGAAAAATACTGTCAACAATCTTGTATGCGATTATAATGGATGATATTGATATCACATAAGGAGATGAAGTCCAGGACTATCAATTATCCCATATATTCCATTTTCAAGTGTGTTTATTGATAAAATATCGATAAATTATCATGTAAGAGTTAACATGTTATGCAGGTAGTTTATAATATTAAAGGACACATTGGCATGTTGATGATCTCTTTCAAGTTCTCATAACACCATTGCACTCATATTTGCACCCATTAATTCGATATGTTTATAGCCAATAATAATGTTACATATTCCAATTACATTTACATATTCCAAACCGGGATTCATAAAGTGGCTATCAATAATTTATTTCATAACAGAAATTCAAGGATGAATAATCTTACTGGTATTAAGTGTTGGATCCACAAAGTAGTATCCCATACAATTAAGTCAGAGAGAAGAGATTAGTTAGCAAAAAAGGGGGGATTGAGATAGGCTTTATTATTTGCCTTCTATGGTAGATGTTATATACATAAACTGTATAGCTATATATCCCTATTATGCCCATAAAGCTGTAATACCACATCTGTTTATTGGAAGTTAGGCACATATCTGAATTAAAGAATTTCTATGTGTAAGATATTAATTTATTACTCAGACGAGAACAGCGTACATTTAGAAAGAAGATTTGTATATATTACGTTGGTAATTCTAGTATTAGAATTTTCAAATGAGATGTTATGAAAGGGCATTGATATATACATTTATTGCATAACCATATATTGGACTACTGATTGGATATTAGCTTCCTTTTAGAAGATACCAGTTCTAAATCTCCTGTTTGTACAAGATTTTACCAGCTATCTGTAATAAGTGCTTATAGATATACTGGTCTTATAGAAACGAATTATAGCCATCCTGTTCGTTAAGGCCTACTGGTGCCAACGTGTTCAACCAAAAGATCCAACGGCATTCTGCCTGGAGTAGCATGCTTTCCACATTACCTGCTCTAATTCCAGGTTTGATTACCTGAAGTACCGAGACCTTTAAATCTGGTTTGGTACCATGATTCTTGGCATAATGTTTAGCTACTGGGGTGAGAATTTTTCCTTTCTCTTGATCTTTGATGCAGTTCTTAATGCTATTCACATGCTCCCCTAGTCGCGTACGTAGTTCTCGGGTCGTTATACCAATATACCTCTTTCCACACTTACACAGTAAGCAATAAACCACATTTTTAGTTTTACAGTTGGCAAATCCAAGCATCCGCTTTGTGCCTCCAGTGCGAGTAGTGAACTCTCTCTCATTAGATATGAATTTACAGAAACTGCATGTGCCACACGTATATGTTCCACATACATATTTGCTGCATTTTCTCTTGGTAAAATGACTTTTGACCAACATATTACCAATAGTTGGTGCTCTCCTCCAGCTGGTTTTTATTTTGTCACCTATAAAGGTTGACAAATCTGTGTCAGATTTTAGAATACCACTGTGTTTGTTTAAAATATCAGTAATTCTATTATGATTGTTATTGTAAGTGGTTACAAATCTGACTTCCCTGTCAACAGTTTTGTTTTTCTTTTTTGGAATTAACAAGGATTCCCTTGGTGTTCTTTTTGCTCTTTGGTACGCTTTTCGGATAATTTTACGGGTGTATCCTCTGTTTTTTAGTCTTATTTTCAATTCTTTTGCTCGTTCATTGAAGACTTGAAAATCGCTGCAATTTCTTCTTATTCTTAAGAATTCCCCTGTGGGGATTGCATTCTTAGTACCCCTGGTATGGCAACTATCGTATTGTAGAATTGAATTAGTAGCCGTTTTCTTTCTAAAAAGGTCAGTTTTAAGACAGTTGTTCTTATCTTTGTAAATATGGAGGTCCAGAAATTCCACTGTACTCTCACTTATACAGTAAGTCAACCTCAAATTCATATCATTTTGATTCAGAATAGATATGAATTCTTTAAATGTTTCTGCACTACCCGTCCATATTATGAAGAGATCGTCTATGTACCGACACCACAAATTTATACAGTCAGTATATTTGGACATGCTTTCATTGAACACAAATTCTCTTTCCCACCACCCTAAGTAAATATTCGCATATGTAGGTGCGCAGGATGACCCCATGGCGGTGCCCTGAATTTGCAAGTAGAAGTTATCATTGAAAACAAAATAGTTGTGTGTAAGTACAAACTGTAACAATTTGATTATAAATTTATTTCTTTCAAATTTATCATTAGATTGCATGTTCAAGAAAAATTCTACTGCTTTTAGTCCAAATTCATGTTTGATAGAGGTATATAATGATTCGACATCACAAGTAATTAAGAGGGAATCTTTATCTATTGTTAGATCGTTTATTTTACTTAAAATATCCATAGTATCACGGGTATAGGATGGTAATGCCCATACTATCTCTCTTAAGTATAGATCTAAGAATTTACTCTCCTGTTCGCATAGGCTATTTATGCTAAAAATAATTGGTCTGCCCGGTGGTTTCTCTTTATTTTTGTGGATTTTGGGTAGAAAGTATATGGTCGCTATTCTTGGGTTCTTAACCTGTAAGAAAGACCATTCTTTTTGACTAATTAAGTTGTCTTGTTTAGCACTATTGATCAAGTCAGAGTAATTAGTTAAGAACTGCGATGTGGGGTTGGAGAACAGGTGTTTATAGCATTTGCGGTCATTTAATTGTTTATTGGCTTCATAGACATATTCCTCTTTTCCCCAAATGACTATATTACCCCCTTTGTCTGAGGGTTTAATGATTACATCATCCCAGGAGTTGATTATTTTAAGTGCTTCTTCTTCTTTTTTACTGATATTTCTGATTACAGTATCAGGTAATTCAAGGAAATCATGTATGACCATTTTTAAGAAGACCTCAATTTGGGGTACTTTCGATGTAGGTGGCATGTATTTAGATTTTAATTTAATCTGTTTGTCTAGAAATTTTTCCACTTCTACCCCCACATTTTCTTCATTTTCAGTTAGTAAGTCAATTAGTGTATCTAGTGTTTGAAGATCACTAGTGGCATTGTCATCATTAGTACTATATATTTTCTTTAATAAAAGGCGCAACATAACATATTCAAGCAGAAACCAATGCGAGGAAGTTACTTATGTATAA
This sequence comes from Bombina bombina, assembly GCF_027579735.1. Lineage (NCBI taxonomy): Eukaryota > Metazoa > Chordata > Amphibia > Anura > Bombinatoridae > Bombina > Bombina bombina. The sequence goes on from NC_069502.1 coordinate 875,770,472, forward strand.
GCCCTGTCTAAAAACGAGTGTTTACATAGGCGTTAACAATACACGCCTTCAAATATGTCACTGCCCAAGAAGTCATGTGACAGGTGACTACCCAATTAGATGTGTCACTAACGATTGGCTACGACCATAGGGGTGTGTATGATTACTCACTCCTAATTGGCTAACGGCACTACTTTAACAGTGAGTTCGGCGCGAGTCTGGTTAGCCTTTGACAAAGCCACTAGCGTGGCGAAATGCGCATCAGGCGCTCTCTATGAATGCTTAACTATTTGCCTCTGTGGGTTATTTTGTGTATTAATACCTGATAGGAGTTATATACATAGTCACTATTTAATTAAGTGTATACTTGTCCGGTATGTGATATGGGCTCTATCCACTATTAGTCCACCATCTGACAATTGATATTTGAGTTTTTCCTATTACTACACTACCTGACATACTATAGATTGGGACTCTGGCAAGCTTAGGCACTGCTCCAGTATTGCACTAGATAGATATATTGTTGTGTGAGGTCAATCCTCTTTATAGCTTAGCCTTTTGTGCAATCCGTGAGCATTTTGTGGTGCCTCCTTGCCAGACTCTATCATTTAACTCACATTATAGGTGGTTACCTGGGCATCTTAGCATTCAGTTTTCATTTTAACTGTTTTTAACTCTGCACTGTATATGTTGAATTTTCCACCAGTTTTATTTTAACATGTAATATTAAAAGTTATATTTTATTATACTTGGCTCGCTCCCAGCCAACTCACTTACACATTACCTTAATTTGTGGCTACACTGTGTGCTCTGACATATCCATTTTTCTCTTCATATTTATCTAAGACACTATTCGGGCCTGAGTTGAAGGAAATCATTTCTGACATTACTGGAGGTAAAGGTCACGCTTTAGTCCGCTAAGATGAGGGGTAAACAAAATAATTTTTGTTCCTTTCGGAACTTTAAAGGAGTACCCTCTTCTTCCTCTTCCTCCACAAAGCAGGAAGGCCAAGTCCGTCTGGAGACCCAACCAGACTTGGAACAAGGGTAAATAACCCAAGAAGCCCGCTGCTACTACCAAGACAGCATGAAGGGGCGGCCCCTGATCCGGGATCGGATCTAGTAGGGGGCAGACTTTCTCTCTTTACTCAGGCTTGGGCAAGAGATGTTCAGGATCCTTGGGCACTAGAGATCGTGACCCACGGGTATCTACTGGAGTTCAAAAGTTTTCTCCCAAGAGGGAGATTTCTTCTTTCACGATTGTCTGTAGACCAGATAAAAAGAGAGGCGTTCTTACGTTGTGTAACAGACCTCTCTACCATGGGAGTAATTCGTCCTGTTCCAAAACTAGAACAAGGGCGGGGGTTTTACTCAAATCTTTTCGTGGTTCCCAAAAAAGAGGGACCGTTCAGACCCATTTTAGATCTTTCAAGATGGAGACTATTCTGCCTTCCTGGACAAACATTTTCAGTTCATGGCTCTTCCCTTCGGGTTGGCCACAGCACCCGGAATTTTCACGAAGGTTCTAGGGTCCCTTCTCGCGGTTCTCAGACCGCGGGGCATAGCAGTGGCGCCTTATCTGGACGATATTCGGATTCAGGCTCAACCTATCATCTAACAAAGTCTCATACAGACACAGTGTTGTCCTTCCTGAGAACTCACGGATGGAAGGTGAACTTAGAAATGAGTTCACTAACTCCACAGACAAAGGTTCCCTTCTTGGGAACTCTGATAGATTCAATAGCTATGAAGATTTTTCTGACGGAGGTCAGAAAGTCAAAGATTCTAAATACATGCCGAGCCCTTCAGTCCAATCCTCTGCCGTCAGTGGCTCAGTGCATGGAGGTAATTGGATTGATGGTGGCGGCATTGGACATCATTCCGTTTACTCGATTTCATCTCAGATCACTGCAACTGTGCATGCTCGGACAGTGGAATGGGGATTATGCAAATGTATCTCCTCGAATAAATCTGGACCAGGAGACCAGAGACTCTCTTCTTTGGTGGTTTTCGCCGAATCATCTGTCCCAAGGGACGTGTTTCCGTAGACCCTCGTGGGGGATAATGACAACAGACGCCAGTCTTCTAGGCTGGGGTGCAGTCTGGAATTCCCTGAAGGCTCAGGGTGTATGGACTCAGGCGGAGTCTCTACTTCCAATCAATATTCTGGAATTGAGAGCAATATTCAATGCGCTTCTGGCGTGGCCTCAGTTGGCTTCGGCCAAATTCATCAGATTCCAGTCGGGCAACATCACGACTGTGGCTTACATCAATCATCAGGGAGGAACAAGGAGTTCCTTAGCGATGACAGAAGTATCCAAGATAATTCGGTGAGCGGAGGCTCACTCTTGTTATCTGTCAGCAATCTACATCCCAGGAGTGGAAAACTGGGAAGCGGATTTTTTAAGCCGACAGGCTTTTCATCTAGGGGAGTGGGAACTCCATCCGGAGGTATTTGCCTCACTGATTCTCCGATGGGGCAAACCGGAATTGGATCTGATGGCGTCTTGAATGCCAAGCTCCCAAGATACGGATCCAGATCGAGGGATCCTCAGGCCGAACTGATAGATGCCGTGGCAGTGCCTTGGTCATTCAACCTAGCCTATGTGTTTCCACCGTTTCCTCTCCTTCCCCGGGTGATTGCTCGGATCAAACGGGAGAGAGCGTGAGTAATTTTAATCGCGCCTGCATGGCCACGCAGGACTTGGTTTGCAGATCTAGTGGACATGTTCTCTCTGCCTCCGTGGAAACTTCCAGTGAGACAGGACCCTCTCATTCAAGGTCCTTTCCAACATCCAAATCTAATTTCTCTGCAGCTGACTGCTTGGAAATTGAACGCTTGATTTTATCTAAGCGGGGATTTTCTGATTCGGTCATAGATACTTTGATTCAGGCATGTAAGTCTGTCACTAGAAAGATCTATCATAAGATATGTCGTAAATATCTTTTTTGGTGTGAATCCAAGGGCTACTCATGGAGTAAAGTCAGAATTCCCAGGATTCTGTCTTTTCTCCAAGAAGGATTGGAGAAAGGATTATCAGCAAGTTTCTTAAAGGGACAAATTTCTGATTTGTCAATTTTGCTTCACAAACGTTTGGCAGATGTTCCAGACGTTCAGTCTTTTTGTCAGACTCTAACCAGAATTAAGCCTGTGTTTAAACCTATTGCTCCACCTTGGAGTTTAAATTTAGTTCTTAATGTTCTTCAAGGGGTTCTGTTTGAACCCATGCATTCCATAGATATTGTTCTCTTGGAAAGTTTTGTATTTGGTTGCTATTTCTTCTGCTCGTACAGTTTCCGAGCTTTCAGCATTACAATGTGATTCGCCTTATCTTATCTTTCATTCTGATAAGGTGGTTTTACGTACCAAACCTGGTTTCCTTCCTAAGGTTGTTTCTAATAAGAATATTAATCAGGAAATAGTTGTTCCTTCATTGTGTCCTAACCCTTCTTCTAAGAAGGAGCGTATGTTGCATAACCTGGACGTGGTCCGTGCCTTTAAATTTTACTTGCAGGCGACTAAGGATTTCCGTCAATCATCTTCATTATTCATCGTTTTCTCTGGAAAGCGTAGGGGTCAGAAAGCTACGGCTACCTCCCTTTCTTTTTGGCTGAAGAGTATCATCCGTCTGGCATATGAGACTGCTGGACAGCAGCCTCCTGAAAGAATTACGGCTCATTCTACTAGGGCTGTGGCTTCCTCATGGGCATTTAAAAACGATGCTTCTGTTGAACAGATTTGCAAGGCTGCGACTTGGTCGTCTCTTCACACTTTTTCCAAATTTTCCAAATTTGATACTTTTGCTTCTTCTGAGGCTGGTTTTGGGAGAAAGGTTCTTCAAGCAGTGGTGCCTTCTGTTTAGGTTCCTGTCTTGTCCCTCCCTTTCATCCGTGTCCTGTAGCTTTGGTATTGTATCCCACAAGTAAGGATGAAATCCGTGGACTCGTCATATCTTGTAGAAGAAAAGTAAATTTATGCTTACCTGATAAATTGATTTCTTCTACGATATGACGAGTCCACAGCCCACCCTGTTATTTTTAAGACATGTTTAGATTATATTTATTTTTTATAAACTTCAGTCACCTCTGCACCTTTTAGCTTTTCCTTTCTCTTCCTAACCTTCGGTTGAATGACTGGGGGTGGAGGGAAGGGAGGAGCTATATAGACAGCTCTGCTGTGGTGCTCTTTGCCACTTCCTGTTAGCAGGAGGATAAATCCCACAAGTAAGGATGAAATCCGTGGACTCATCATATCATAGAAGAAATCAATTTATCAGGTAAGCATAAATTTACTTATCTGGTGCTATTGTCTGTCTGGGAAATACACAAAGGGCTTGATTACTAGTGAGGTGCAAACGGTTTTGGCTAGGGCAATTGCGTTTTTGCGAGCCATTTTCATTCCGTTGATATTACAAGTGCAGCGAAATCATGGGGGGTGGTGGCGATTTTAGAGATTAATAGTTTTAATTACTGTTTGCGATTTGGGGGGATGGAGGTTTAAGGGTTAATAGGTTTAATTTGTGTTTGCCATATGGGGGATGGCTGTTTAGGGGTTAATAGGCTAGGGGCTTATGGTATGGTGTGTGTGTGTGTTTTTGTTTTTTTTCTGTTTACTTTTTTTTTCTGCATTGACTTCTATTGGGAATTCGGAAATGCGAGGTCGTTTGCACTAGTAGGGTGTTAGATTCCCCCCCCATACTTTTTTGTCTCAATTGATTTCTATGGGGGAATACATGCACACAAAAACTCTTAGCTTAGGATTTTTGTGCTTTTTGGGTTACTGCTAGCGCAAAATATGTTTTCTCCTGTTAAGTGTAGTCAGTCCACGGGTCATCCATTACTTATGGGATTATAACTCCTCCCTAACAGGAAGTGCAAGAGGATCACCCAAGCAGAGCTGCTATATAGCTCCTCCCCTCTACGTCATACCCAGTCATTCTCTTGCACCTAACTAATAGATAGGACGTGTGAGAGGACTGTGGTTATTAAACTTAGTTTTTATTTCTTCAATCAAAAGTTTGTTATTTTAAACGGCACCGGAGTGTGTTGTTTTTTCTCAGGCAGCATTAGAAGAAGAATCTACCTGAGTTGTGTATGATCTTAGCGGACGTAACTAAGAACCATTTGCTGTTCTCGGCCATTCTGAGGAGTGAGGTAACTTCAGAACAGGGGACAGCGGGCAGGGTTCACCTGCAAAGAGGTATGTTGCAGTATATTATTTTCTAAGGAATGGAATTGACTGAGAAAATACTGCTAATACCGATGTAATGTAAGTACAGCCTTAAATGCAGTAGTAGCAACTGGTATCAGGCTGATATGTATGTATGTTGGCACTGAAGTATTTCTGGGGAATGGCACTTCACTAAGAAAATACTGTATACATATAACTTATAGCCTTTTCTGCAGTGAAAGCGACTAGCAAGAGGCTTTTTAATAACATTTCATATATTTATATTTAAAACGTTTACTGGCATGTTAATAGTTTTTTCTCTGAGGTACTTGGTGAAAAATTTTATGGGCATTATTTTTCCACATGGCTATCGTTTGTTTTGAATAAAATCAGTTTACTGAGCTTCCCCACTGTTGTATTATGAGTGGGAGGGGCCTATTTTGGCGCTTTACTGCGCAGTAGAAATTCAGTCACAAGCCTTCCTTGTTTTCCCTGCACGATCCAGGACGTCTCTACAGAGCTCAGGGGTCTCCAAAACTAGTTTTGAGGGAGGTAATCACTCACAGCAGACCTGTGAGACTGTGCTTTGACTGTGATAAAAACGTATATATTTTTATTTGTTATCCGTTTTTTGGTATTAAGGGGTTAATCATCCATTTGCTAGTGGGTGCAATCCTTTGCTAAATTAATGCATTTAATGTGAAAATTTGGTTACTATAACTAATCCGGTTCATTGTTATTTCAACTGTGACAGTTTGGTGTGCTTCTTAAAGGCACAGTAACGTTTTTTATCTTGCTTGCAAATTTATTTGAAAAGTATTTTCCAAGCTTGCTAGTCTAATTGCTAGTTTGTTTAAACATGTCTGACACAGAGGAATCTCTTTGTGCAATATGTTTAAAGGCCAATGTGGAGCCCAATAGAAATTTGTGTACTAATTGCATTGATGCTACTTTAAGTAAAAGCCAATCTGTACATGTCATGAAAATTTCACCAGACAACGAGGGGAAAGTTATGCCGACTAACTCTCCTCACGTGTCAGTACCTGCATCTCCCGCTCAGGAGGTGCGTGATATTGTGGCGCCAAGTACATCAGGGCGGCCCTTACAAATCACTTTGCAAGACATGGCTAATGTTATGACTGAAGTTTTATCTAAATCGCCAGAACTTAGGGGTAAACGCGACCACTCTGGGGTGAGAACAGAGTGCGCTGATAATACTAGGGCCATGTCTGATACTGCGTCACAATTTGCAGAACATGAAGACGGAGAGCTTCATTCTGTGGGTGACGGATCTGATCCAAATAAACTGGATTCAGACATTTCAAATTTTAAATTTAAGCTTGAGAACCTCCGTGTGTTACTAGGGGAGGTATTAGCAGCCCTGAATGATTGTAACACGGTTGCAATCCCAGAGAAAATATGTAGGCTGGATAAATATTTTGCGGTACCGACGTGTACTGACGTTTTTCCTATACCTAAAAGGCTTACAGAAATTGTTAACAAGGAGTGGGATAGACCCGGTGTGCCTTTCTCACCTCCTCCTATATTTAGAAAAATGTTTCCAATAGACGCCACCACACGGGACTTATGGCAGACGGTCCCTAAGGTGGAGGGAGCAGTTTCTACTTTAGCTAAGCGTACCACTATCCCGGTGGAGGATAGCTGTGCTTTTTCAGATCCAATGGATAAAAAGTTAGAGGGTTACCTTAAGAAAATGTTTGTTCAACAAGGTTTTATATTGCAACCCCTTGCATGCATTGCGCCTGTCACGGCTGCGGTGGCATTCTGGTTTGAGTCTCTGGAAGAGACCATTAGCTCAGCTACGTTGGATGAAATTACAGACAAGCTTAGAGTCCTTAAGCTAGCTAATTCATTTATTTCTGATGCCGTAGTACATTTAACTAAGCTTACGGCTAAGAACTCCGGATTCGCCATTCAGGCGCGCAGAGCGCTGTGGCTTAAATCCTGGTCAGCTGATGTGACTTCTAAATCTAAATTGCTTAACATACCTTTCAAGGGGCAGACATTATTCGGGCCCGGTTTGAAAGAAATTATCGCTGACATTACTGGAGGTAAGGGCCATGCCCTGCCTCAAGACAGAGCCAAACCAAGGGCTAGACAGTCTAATTTTCGTGCCTTTCGTAACTTCAAGGCAGGAGCAGCATCAACTTCCTCCGCTCCAAAACAGGAAGGAACTGTTGCTCGCTACAGACAGGGCTGGAAACCTAACCAGACCTGGAACAAGGGCAAGCAGGCCAGAAAACCTGCTGCTGCCCCTAAGACAGCATGAAGTGAGGGCCCCCAATCCGAAAGCGGATCTAGTGGGGGGCAGACTTTCTCTCTTCGCCCAGGCTTGGGCAAGAGATGTCCAGGATCCCTGGGCGTTAGAGATCATATCTCAGGGATATCTTCTGGACTTCAGAGCTTCTCCTCCAAAAGGGAGATTTCATCTTTCAAGGTTGTCAACAAACCAGATAAAGAAAGAGGCGTTTCTACGCTGTGTACAAGATCTTTTACTAATGGGAGTGATCCACCCGGTTCCGGGGTCGGAACACGGACAAGGGTTTTACTCAAATCTGTTTGTGGTTCCCAAGAAAGAAGGAACCTTCAGACCAATCTTGGATTTAAAGATCCTAAACAAATTCCTAAGAGTTCCATCGTTCAAAATGGAAACTATTCGGACAATCTTACCCATGATCCAAAAGGGTCAGTACATGACCACAGTGGATTTAAAGGATGCCTACCTTCACATACCGATTCACAAAGATCATTACCGGTACCTAAGGTTTGCCTTCCTAGACAGGCATTACCAGTTTATAGCTCTTCCCTTCGGGTTAGCTACTGCTCCAAGAATCTTCACAAAGGTTCTGGGTTCTCTTCTGGCGGTACTAAGACCGCGAGGAATATCGGTAGCTCCGTACCTAGACGACATTCTGATACAAGCGTCAAGTTTCCAAGCTGCCAAGTCTCATACAGAGTTAGTACTGGCATTTCTAAGGTCACATGGGTGGAAGGTGAACGAAGAAAAGAGTTCTCTATTGCCACTCACAAGAGTTCCCTTCTTAGGGACTCTTATAGATTCGGTAGAAATGAAAATTTACGTGACAGAGGACAGGTTAACAAAACTCCTAAATGCTTGCCGGGTCCTTCATTCCATTCAACACCCGTCAGTGGCTCAATGCATGGAGGTAATCGGCTTAATGGTAGCGGCAATGGACATAGTTCCCTTTGCACGCCTGCATCTCAGACCACTGCAATTGTGCATGCTAAGTCAGTGGAATGGGGATTACTCAGATTTATCCCCTATGCTGAATCTGGATCAAGAGACCAGAAATTCTCTTCTATGGTGGCTCTCTCGGCCACATCTGTCCAAGGGGATGCCCTTCAGCAGACCAGATTGGACGATTGTAACAACAGACGCCAGCCTGCTAGGTTGGGGCGCTGTCTGGAATTCCCTGAAGACTCAGGGATCATGGACTCAGGAGGAGAGTCTCCTTCCCATAAACATTCTGGAATTAAGAGCAGTTTTCAATGCCCTTCTAGCTTGGCCTCAGCTAGCAACTCTGAGGTTCATCAGGTTTCAGTCGGACAACATCACGACTGTGGCTTACATCAACCATCAAGGAGGGACAAGGAGTTCCCTAGCGATGATGGAAGTCTCAAAGATAATTCGCTGGGCAGAGTCTCACTCTTGCCACCTATCAGCGATCCACATCCCAGGCGTGGAGAACTGGGAGGCGGATTTTCTAAGTCGCCAGACTTTTCATCCGGGGGAGTGGGAACTGCATCCGGAGGTCTTTGCCCAAATACTTCGGCGTTGGGGCAAACCAGATCTGGATCTCATGGCGTCTCGCCAGAACGCCAAGCTTCCTTGTTACGGGTCCAGGTCCAGGGACCCGGGAGCGGTTCTGATAGATGCTCTGACAGCACCTTGGGCCTTCAACATGGCTTATGTGTTTCCACCCTTCCCGATGCTTCCTCGATTGATTGCCAGGATCAAACAGGAGAGAGCATCAGTGATTCTAATAGCGCCTGCGTGGCCACGCAGGACCTGGTATGCAGATCTAGTGGACATGTCATCCTGTCCACCTTGGTCTCTGCCTCTGAGACAGGACCTTCTAATTCAGGGTCCTTTCAAACATCAAAATCTGATTTCTCTGAGGCTGACTGCATGGAGATTGAACGCTTGATTTTATCAAAGCGTGGATTTTCGGAGTCAGTAATTGATACCTTAATACAGGCTAGGAAACCTGTCACCAGGAAAATTTACCATAAAATATGGCGTAAATACTTACATTGGTGCGAATCCAAGAGTTACTCATGGAGTAAGGTTAGGATTCCTAGGATATTGTCTTTTCTACAAGAAGGTTTAGAAAAGGGTTTATCTGCTAGTTCTTTAAAGGGACAGATCTCAGCTCTGTCCATCCTTTTACACAAACGTCTGTCAGAAGTTCCAGACGTTCAGGCTTTTTGTCAGGCTTTGGCCAGGATTAAGCCTGTGTTTAAGACTGTTGCTCCGCCGTGGAGCTTAAACTTAGTTCTTAACGTTTTACAGGGTGTTCCGTTTGAACCCCTTCATTCCATTGATATCAAGCTGTTATCTTGGAAAGTTCTGTTTTTAATGGCTATTTCCTCGGCTCGAAGAGTCTCTGAGTTATCGGCCTTACATTGTGATTCTCCTTATCTGATTTTTCATTCAGACAAGGTAGTTCTGCGTACTAAACCTGGGTTCTTACCTAAGGTAGTCACTAACAGGAATATCAATCAAGAGATTGTTGTTCCATCATTGTGCCCTAACCCTTCTTCAAAGAAGGAACGACTTCTACACAATCTGGACGTAGTCCGTGCCCTGAAATTTTATTTACAGGCAACTAAAGATTTTCGCCAAACTTCTTCCCTGTTTGTCGTTTATTCTGGACAGAGGAGAGGTCAAAAAGCTTCTGCTACCTCTCTCTCTTTCTGGCTTCGTAGCATAATACGTTTAGCCTATGAGACTGCTGGACAGCAGCCTCCTGAAAGAATTACAGCTCATTCTACGAGTGCTGTGGCTTCCACTTGGGCCTTTAAGAATGAGGCCTCTGTTGAACAGATTTGCAAGGCTGCAACTTGGTCTTCACTTCACACTTTTTCCAAATTTTACAAATTTGACACTTTTGCTTCTTCTGAGGCTGTTTTTGGGAGAAAGGTTCTTCAGGCAGTGGTTCCTTCCGTGTAAAGATCCTGCCTGTCCCTCCCGTCATCCGTGTACTTTTAGCTTTGGTATTGGTATCCCATAAGTAATGGATGACCCGTGGACTGACTACACTTAACAGGAGAAAACAAAATGTATGCTTACCTGATAAATTCCTTTCTCCTGTGGTGTAGTCAGTCCACGGCCCGCCCTGTTTTTTATGGCAGGTCTAAATTTTAAATTAAACTCCAGTCACCACTGCACCCTATAGTTTCTCCTTTCTCGTTTGGTTTCGGTCGAATGACTGGGTATGACGTAGAGGGGAGGAGCTATATAGCAGCTCTGCTTGGGTGATCCTCTTGCACTTCCTGTTAGGGAGGAGTTATAATCCCATAAGTAATGGATGACCCGTGGACTGACTACACCACAGGAGAAAGGAATTTATCAGGTAAGCATAAATTTTGTTTTTTTGCAACTTGTAATACCAGCGGAACCCGACAAGTGCAAAAAGCTTAAAGCTAGCAATGTTTTTGCCAACGCAATTTTTTTTTATTTACAACGCCACTTGTAATTTAGCTCAAACTGTTTTATGGTAAAGTTAAAAAAACAAGATCATGTGATATAAAAACTGACTCTGCTTTTATTTGTACAGGCATATTCATCACAGAAAGTCACCAGCACTATAAAAGTTAAAAGTCTTTATTCAGGAATCAAAGTCATACAGCGACGTTTCGGGGATTTAACCCCTTACTCATGCTTTATTTGTACAGGCGCAGATAACGCTCATTTAGTGAAGGTTGAGATAACAGAAGATCATATGAAGACTGAGGAGGATGAAGTTCCTATAAATACGGCTACAGGTGATTAGCACATATTAAGTAGATGGAACATTCTGTGATGGTGACATTTTGTGCCATGTAAATAAATATTTATCAAATGGTTACACAGCAGGCACATGTCAGTGTGTAGCTCAGGGTTACAGGGATAGTCTAGTCAAAATTAAACTTTAATGATTCAGATAGAGCATGCAATTTTAAGTAATGTTCTTATTTATTGCTATTATTAAATTTTCTTCGTTCTCTTGCTCTCTTTATTTGAAAAAGAAAGAATGTCCGCATAGGAGCCTGCCCATTTTTGGTTCAGCACCTGGGTAGCGCTTGCTGATTAGTGTCGAAATGTAGCCACCAATCAGCCACTGCTACCCACGTGCTAAACCAAAAATGGGCAGGCTTCTAAGCTTACATTCTTGCTTTCTCTTGTAAAGGTATATCCAGTCCACGGGTTCATCCATTACTTGTGGGATATTCTCCTTCCCAACAGGAAGTTATAAGAGGACACCCACAGCAGAGCTGTCTATATAGCTCCTCCCCTAACTGCCACCCCCAGTCATTCTCTTGCAACTCTCGACAAGAAAGGAAGTATCAAGAGATATGTGGTGACTTAGTGTAGTTTTTTACCTTCAATCAAGAGTTTATTTTTAAACGGTACCGGCGTTGTACTGTTTTACTCTCAGGCAGAAATTGGAAGAAGAATCTGCCTGGAGGTTGATGATCTTAGCGGTTTGTAACTAAGGTCCATTGCTGTTCTCACACATAACTGAAGAGTATGGAAAGAAAACTTCAGTTGGGGGGACGGTTTGCAGATCACCTGCTTTGAGGTATGTGCAGTATATTATTTTCTAGAGAGATGATAAGGTCTAGAAAATGCTGACAGTGCCTGATATATTTGAGGTAAGCCTGATACAGTGAGTTAACGACTGGGATCATGCTTACAAGATAAGGGTAATATTCATGTTAACTCTAATATTACTTAGTGTAAAAACGTTTGCATAACTTACAGAAAAAAACGTTTTTTCTCTGAGGGTGATAAATCTTTATTTGGGGCCTAGTTTTCCACATGGCTTGTTAGATTACTCCTAGGAGTACTTTTTTAAGGTCCTCTGACATTGAGTGCATGGTGGGAAGGGCCTATTTTCGCGCACTTTATGCGCAGTTGATATTCAGACTGAGACATCCAGCTTCCCTAAAGGAGTCCTCTGGCATCTAGGACCACTATAGAGGGTTTTTTTTTTCCTGCAAAAATCGTGTTTAAGTGCAGGTAGGAGCCACAGCAGACCTGTGGCAGTGTGTTTGACTGTTTTTTAACGGTTTTACCGTTTTTCTAATCCGGTTTGGGGCCTAAGGGGTTAATCATCCTTTTGCAAGTGGGTGCAATGCTGCTTTAGTCTCTTATTAACACTGTAAAAATTTCGTAGATTTTACTACTTTTTAACACTGTTTTGCAGTTTATGTGGTAGTTTTTTTCTCTTAAAGGCACAGTGCCTTTTTTGTTTAATTGCTTTTTCACATTTATTAAAGTGTTTTCCAAGCTTGCTGGTCTCATTACAAGTCTGTTAAACATGTCTGACATAGAGGAAACTCCTTGTTCATTATGTTTAGAAGCCATTGTGGAACCCCCTCTTAGAATGTGTACCAAATGCACTGATAAAGATCATATTATGGCTTTTAAAGATTTATCACCAGAGGTTTCTCAGACTGACAAAAGGGAGGTTAAACCACCTAGCTCTCCCAATGTGTCAGAACCTATATCTCCCGCGCAAGGGACGCCTAGTACATCTGGCGCATCCAATGCGTTTACCTTACAAGACATGGCGGCAGTTATGAATCATACCCTCACAGAGGTATTGTCCAAACTGCCAGGGTTACAAGGAAAGCGTGACAGCTCAGGGGTTAGATCAAATACAGAGCTTTCTGATGCTTTAGTAGCTATGTCTGATATACCCTCACAATGTACAGAAGCCAAAGCAGGAGAGCTTCTATCTGTGGGTGACATTTCTAATTCAGGGAAGGCATTACTTCAGTCTGACTCTGAAATGACAGCATTTAAATTTAAGCTTGAACACCTCCGCTTGTTGCTCAGGGAGGTTTTAGCGACTCTGGATGACTGTGATACTATTGTAGTCCCAGAGAAATTGTGTAAAATGGACAAATACTTTGCAGTGCCTGTTTACATTGATGTTTTTCCAATCCCTAAGAGGTTTTCAGAAATTATTACGAAGGAATGGGATAGACCAGGTGTACCGTTCTCTCCCCCTCCTGCTTTTAAAAAGATGTTTCCCATAGATGCCGCTACACGGGACTCGTGGCAGACGGTCCCTAAGGTGGAGGGAGCAGTCTCTACCCTAGCTAAGCGTACAACTATCTCCGTCGAGGACAGTTGTGCTTTCCTAGATCCAATGGATAAAAAATTAGAGGGTTTCCTTAAGAAAATCTTTATACAACAAGGTTTTATTCTCCAGCCTCTTGCATGCATTGCCCCAGTCACTGCTGCAGCGGCTTTCTGGTTCAAGTCTCTTGAAGAGGCTCTACAGGTGGAGACCCTGTTGGATGATATCCTAGACGGGCTTAAAGCCCTTAAGTTAGCCAATTCATTTATTTCTGACGCCGTTTTTCATTTAACAAAGCTAACGGCTAAGAATTCAGGTTTTGCCATTCAGGCGCTTAGGGCGCTATGGCTTAAATCCTGGTCAGCTGATGTTACTTCAAAGTCTAATCTTCTCAACATACCCTTCAAAGGGCAGACCCTATTCGGGCCTGGACTGATGGAGATAATTTCTGATATTACTGGAGGAAAAGGCCATGCCCTTCCCCAGGATAGGTCCAACAAATTAAGGACCAAACAGACTAATTTTCGTTCCTTTCGAAACTTCAAGAGTGGCGCAGCTTCAACTTCCTCTACTGCAAAACAAGAAGGAAATTTTGCCCAGTCCAAGCCAGTCTGGAGACCTAACCAGGCTTGGAATAAGGGAAAGCAGGCCAAAAAACCTGCTGCTGCCTCTAAGACAGCATGAAGGAGTAGCCCCCGATCCGGGACCGGATCTAGTTGGGGCAGACTTTCTCTCTTTGCCCAGGCTTGGGCAAGAGACGTCCAGGATCCCTGGGCTCTGGAGATTGTTTCCCAGGGATATCTTCTAGATTTCAAAGCCTCATCTCCAAAGGGGAGATTTCATCTCTCACAATTATCTGCAAACCAGATAGAGAGAGAGGCATTCTTACGTTGCGTTCAAGACCTTCTGGTTATGGGAGTGATCCACCCAGTTCCAAGGGAGGAACAGGGGCAGGGATTCTATTCAAATCTGTTTATAGTTCCCAAAAAAGAGGGAACTTTCAGACCAATCTTGGATCTCAAGTTCCTAAACAAATTTCTCAGAGTCCCATCCTTCAAGATGGAGACTATTCGAACCATCCTACCTATGATCCAGGAGGGTCAATATATGACTACCGTGGACTTAAAGGATGCTTATCTCCACATTCCGATACACAGAGATCATCATCGGTTTCTCAGGTTTGCCTTCTTAGACAGGCATTACCAGTTTGTGGCTCTTCCCTTCGGGTTAGCCATGGCACCAGGAATCTTTACGAAGGTTCTAGGGTCCCTTCTGGTGGTTCTAAGACCACGAGGCATAGCGGTGGCTCCTTACCTAGATGACATTCTGATACAGGCGTTGAATTTTCAAATCGCCAAGTCCCATACGGACATTGTTCTGGCATTCCTGAGGTCTCACGGGTGGAAGGTGAACGAAGAAAAGAGTTCTCTCTCCCCCCTCACAAGAGTTTCCTTCCTAGGAACTCTGATAGATTTAGTAGAAATTAAGATTTTTCTGACAGAGGTCAGTTTGTCAAAGCTTCTAACTTCCTGCCGTGCTCTTTATTCCACTTCTCAGCCGTCAGTGGCTCAGTGTATGGAAGTAATCTGCTTAATGGTAGCGGCAATGGACATAGTTCCGTTTGCCCGCCTACATCTCAGACCACTGCAACTTTGCATGCTCAATCAGTGGAATGGGGATTACACAGATTTGTCCCCTCTGCTAAATCTGGATCAAGAGGCCAGGGATTCTCTTCTCTGGTGGCTATCTCGGGTCCATCTGTCCAGAATGGACTATAGTGACGATAAACATTCTGGAACTAAGAGCGATATTCAATGCTCTTCAGGCTTGGCCTCAGCTAGCTGCGGTCAGGTTAATCAGATTTCAGTCGGACAACATCACGACTATAGCCTATATCAACCATCAGGGGGGAACAATGAGCCTCTGGCAATGTTGGAGGTCTCAAAGATAATTCTATGGGCAAAGGTTCACTCTTGCCATCTCTCAGCTATCCATATCCCAGGAGTAGACAACTGGGAGGTGGATTTCCTAAGTCGGCAGACTTTTCATCCGGGGGAGTGGGAGCTCCATCCGGAGGTATTTGCCCAGTTGATTCAACAATTGGGCAAACCAAAACTGGATCTCATGGCGTCTCGTCAGAACGCCACGCTTCCTCGTTACGGGTCCAGGTCCAGGGATCCCAAGGCAGCACTGATAGATGCTCTAGCAGCGCCCTGGTCCTTCAGCCTGGCTTATGTGTTTCCACCGTTTCGTCTGCTCCCTCGTCTGATTGCCAAGATCAAGCAGGAGAGAGCTTCAGTGATTCGGTCATTGATACCTTAATTCAGGCTCGAAAGCCTGTCACCAGGAAAATCTATCATAAGATATGATGTAAATATCTTCATTGGTGTGAATCCATGGGTTACTCATGGAGTAAAATAAGGATTCCTAGAATCTTATCCTTTCTCCAAGAGGGATTGGAGAAGGGATTGTCAGCTAGTTCCTTAAAGGGACAGATTTCTGCTCTGTCTATTCTTTTGCACAAATGTCTGGCTGAGGTTCCAGACGTTCAGGTGTTTTGTCAGGCTTTAGTTAGAATCAAGCCTGTGTTTAAACCTGTTGGTCCGCCATGGAGTTTAAATTTAGTTCTTAAAGTTCCTCAAGGGGTTCCGTTTGAACCTTTGCATTCCATAGATATTAAGCTTTTATCTTGGAAAGTTCTGTTTTTAGTAGCTATCTCCTCGGCTCGAAGAGTTTCGAAGTTATCTGCTTTACAGTGTGATTCCCCTTATCTGATTTTCCATGCAGATAATGTAGTTTTGCGTACCAAACCTGGGTTTCTGGGTTTCTTCCTAAGGTAGTATCTAATAAGAATATCAATCAGGAGATTGTTGTTCCTTCATTATGTCCTAATCCTTCCTCAAAGAAGGGGAACGTCTTTTACACAATCTTGATGTGGTTCGTGCTTTAAATTTTTATTTACAAGCTACGAAGGATTTTCGTCAAACATCTGCTTTGTTTGTTGTCTACTCTGGAAAGAGGAGAGGCCAAAAGGCTTCGGCAACTTCTTTCTTTTTGGCTGAGAAGCATAATCCGCTTATCTTATGAGACTGCTGGCCAGCAGCCTCCTGAAAGAATTACAGCTCATTCCACTAGAGCGGTGGCTTCCACATGGGCTTTTAAAAATGAGGCTTCTGTTGAACAGATTTGTAAGGCGGCGACTTGGTCTTCGCTTCATACTTTTTCTAATTTCTACAAATTCGATACTTTTGCTTCTTCGGAGGCTATTTTTGGGAGAAAGGTCTTACAGGCAGTGGTGCCTTCCGTTTAAGTTCCTGCCTTGTCCCTCCCTTCATCCGTGTCCTAAAGCTTTGGTATTGGTATCCCACAAGTAATGGATGAACCCGTGGACTGGATACACCTTTACAAGAGAAAACCAAATTTATGCTTACCTGATAAATTTATTTCTCTTGTGGTGTATCCAGTCCACGGGCCCGCCCTGTCATTTTAAGGCAGGTGTTTTTTATTTTTAAACTACAGTCACCACTGCACCCTATTGTTTCTCCTTTTTTCTTGCTTGTCTTCGGTCGAATGACGGGGGGTGGCAGTTAGGGGAGGAGCTATATAGACAGCTCTGCTGTGGGTGTCCTCTTGCAACTTCCTGTTGGGAAGGAGAATATCCCACAAGTAATGGATGAACCCGTGGACTGGATACACCACAAGAGAAATAAATTTATCAGGTAAGCATAAATTTGTTTTTTTCAAATATAGATAAAAAAAGAACAAAGAAAAAAATAATTAGCGTAAAAAGTTGCTTAAAATTGCATGCTCTATCTGAATCATTAAAGATTAGTTTTGACTAGACTATCCCTTTAAGTGACTTTGTCTTTTAAATAGATAAAACACAGATCAAAGTGATTATTTAGAGGCAAGTTGAGCAGTAACATTCAGCTTGTATCTGTGTAATATTTATAATTCAGTTGTATATTTATGTATTGTGCTGCAGTAATCTTCATCCCCCACTCATATACGCTGTGCAGTCACTGTGCTGCAAAATACCTATATACAAAGCTGAGTTTACTAAACTCAACATGTTAGATGATAGATAGCTAGGGTTGCCAGGTGTCCGTTATTAGACCGGACTGTCCGGTATTTCAGGCTACTGCCCGGTAATTTTATTTCCAAAAAACCGGACATAGCCTTAGGTAGTTTGTTTTTAAATTATTTAATTTATTTATTTACTTTTTTTACTTTTTTAAATGTATTTAAAATGTTTAGCCCCCCCTGTCAGCCAGTGACAGGCAGCCGCCCACAGCCCGTGTCCACTCGTTGTCTTTCTACAGGCTCCGGCTCCGCTCAGCTGATCAGATATCCATGTGCGGTCCGGACCGGTGCCCCTGCGCTGTGCGTGCTGCCGCCTGTCACTGTAGTGACTGTCAGACTGTCGGACGTCACGTGATCACGCACGTGACGTCACAACAGAAAGAATATCCGCGATTCCGCGGGCTGCGCTGACACTGTCCAGTCAGTCAGTCTATGCTGCAGTGGAGACTCACTCAGTCTAACTCTAAATACAGTCATGCTGCTGCAGCATGCTGTCAGTGAGGATTCTTCATTGAACAGCCTGAAAGATTTAGGAGCCAGCCAGGTACATATTGTGAAGTGGCAAGTGACAGCAAATAATTGACTATATATATATATATATATATATGTGTATCATGGAAATATAATCTAAATATTTGGGTATATATATATATATATATATATATATACAGTATATATATATATATATATATATATATATATATATATATACAGTATATATACATACATACAGTATATATATATACACATACATACACGTGGATATATATATATGTGCATCTAATCTAAATATTTGTGTATATATATATTTAAAAAGAATAAATCTCAAATAAATGTGTGCGCCCGCCACACGCACCCACCGCCCCCCCCCCCCCCCGTTATCTGCTGGCTGTCCAGTATTTTTTTGAAGGACAGCTGGCAACCCTATAGACAGCAGATTATATATTTTATCACCTAACCAGCCATGACAATGCCATTGATAAATCTAACCCTAAAAAGGATAATTATATAGAAATGTTCTTATTTAAACCCATGAACTTCAGTGTAGTTTACCTCATGCTAGTGCATGTTCCACCCAACAATATTTAACCACTTAAAGGGACACTGAACCCAAATTTTTTCTTTTGCGATTCAGATAGAGCATGAAATTTTAAGCAACTTTCTAATTTACTCCTATTATCAAATGTTCTTTATTCTCTTGGTATCTTTATTTAAAATGCAAGAATGTAAGTTTAGATGCCGGCCCATTTTTGGTGAACAACCTAGGTTGTCCTTGCTGATTGGTGGATAAATTCATCCACCAATAAAAAACTGCTATCCAGATTTCTGAACCAAGAAAAAAGCTTAGATGCCTTCTTTTTCATATAAAGATAGCAAGAGAACGAAGAAAAATTGATAATAGGAGTAAATTAGAAAGTTGCTTAAAATTGCCTGCTCTATCTGAATCACACAAGAACATTTTTGGGTTCTGTGTCCCTTTAAGGACAGAGCTTCAATTTGCTCAATTGTTCCATGACGGTATAATTCTGTCATTAGTCTTTAAGTGGCTAAAATAAAAAAAATCACACACTGAAATAAAGCCCCTGATAGATTTGGAGTCACTGTAGTTCAGCAATTTGTTTACCTGAGCCCCCAAAACCCAGTTTAGTCAGTTTATGACCAGTAAAATACTGTACTAAACACATGGGCTTGCAATCAATCTGCCTGGAGGAGTTGTTATGTTAAAGTTTAATAGGAAGGTAATTCTGCAGGATAGAAAATGAGATTTCTTTCATGTAATTAGCAAGAGTCCATGAGCTAGTGACGTATGGGATATACATTCCTACCAGGAGGGGCAAAGTTTCCCAAACCTCAAAATGCCTATAAATACACCCCTCACCACACCCACAATTCAGTTTTACAAACTTTGCCTCCCGTGGAGGTGGTGAAGTAAGTTTGTGCTTAAGATTCTTCGTTGATATGCGCTTCACAAACGGTGTATTGCCTATTTGAATACAATGGTCTACCTCTAGGGGATCTATTTCATAGGTTCTCTGTTATCGGTCGTAGAGATTTCTTCTCCTACCTCCCTTTTCAGATCGACGATATACTCTTATATACCATTACCTCTACTGATTCTCGTTTCAGTACTGGTTTGGCTATCTACTATATGTAGAGGAGTGTCCTGGGGTAAGTAAGTCTTATTTTTTTGTGACACTCTACGCTATGGTTAGGCACTTTATATGTAAAGTTCTAAATATATGTCTATAAACTTATATTTGCCTTGATTCAGGATAATCAGTATTCCTTTTCAATACAGACTGTCAGTTTCATTATTGGGATAATGCATTTAGTTATTTTTTTCTTACCTTGAAAAATTTCATTTGGCCATTTTTTCCTGCATGCTGTTAGGCTCGCAGGGGCAGAAAATGTTTATTTTTATTACGTCATTTTTGGCGCAAACTTTTTTGGCGCTAAAAATTTTGTCATTTCCGGCGACGTAATTGACGCCGGAAGTTGTATTCTGTTACGCATGCGTATTCAGACATTTTTTGGCGCCAAAAAGATGTGGGCGTCTTTTTTTACTCACATTATTTAAACATTTCTTTTTCATTGCTTCTGGTTTCTAGAAGCTTATTATTTTGCATTCTTTCCCATTCCTGAAACTGTCATTTAAGGAATTTGATAATTTTGCTTTATATGTTGTTTTTTCTATTGCATATTGCAAGATGTCTCATCCTGACCCTGGATCAAAATCTACTAATGGACAGACGCTGCCTGATGCTGTTTCTATCAAAGTTAAGTGCATATGTTGTAAACTTGTGGTAACTGTTCCTCCAGCTGTAGTTTGTGAAAGCTGTCATGATAAACTTTCCAATGCAGATTGCGTTTCCATTAGTAATAATCCTTTACCTGTTGTTGTTCCTTCAACATCTATTGTTCAGGATGTTCCTGTTAATGTAAAAGAGGAATGCTCTGTCTGTTATTCCTCCTTCCAGTAAACGTAAAAGGTCTTTCAAAACTTCTCACATTTCAGATGAATTTTTAGGCGACCGCCATCATTCTGACTTATCTGTTTCTGATGAGGTTTTTTCCGGTTCAGAAGATTCTACTTCAGATATTGATACTGATAAATCTTCATATTTATTTAAGATGGAGTTTATTCGTTCATTACTTAAAGAAGTTTTGATTGCTTTAGATATGGAGGAGTCAAGTCCTCTTGATACTAAAACTGCTAAATGATTAAATTCGGTTTATAAACCTCATGTGTTAATTCCGGAAGTTTTTCCAGTTCCTGATGCTATCTCAGATGTGATTGCTAGGGAATGGGATTGTCTGGGTACTTCATTTACTCCTTCTTCTGCTATTCCTACGGCAGATAGCACTTTGTTTAAAGATCCTTTAGATAGGAAAAATTAATCTTTTTTGAGAAAAGCTTATTTATGTTCAGGTAATCTACTTAGACCTGCTATCTCTTTGGCTGACGTTGCTGCAGCTTCAACTTTCTGGTTGGAGGCTTTAGCGCAACAAGTGACAGATCATAATACATATAGCATTGTTAAACTTCTTCAACACGCTAATAACTTTGTCTGTGATGCCATTTTTGATATCATTAGAGTTGATGTCCGGTATATGTCTTTAGCTATTTTAGCTAGACAAGCTTTATGGCTTAAATCCTGGAATGTAGATATGACTTCTAAGTCAACTTTGCTTTCTCTCTCTTTCCAAGGTAATAAATTGTTTGGTTCTCAGTTGGATTCTATAATTTCAACTGTTACTGGAGGGAAGGGTGCCTTTTTGCCTCAGGGCAAAAAATCTAAAGGTAATTACAGGGCTGCTAATCGTTTTCGTTCCTTTCGTCAGAATAAGGAGCAGAAGCCCGATCCTTCCCCTAAAGGAACAGTTTCTGGTTGGAAACCTAATCCAGTCTGGAATAAATCCAAGCCTTCCAGAAAGTCAAAACCAGCCCCTAAATCCACATGAAGGTGCGGCCCTCATTCCAGCGCAGCTGGTAGCGGGCAGGTTACGATTTTTCAAGGATGTTTGGATCAATTCGGTTCACAATCTTTGGATTCAGAACATTGTTTCGCAAGGGTACAGGATAGGTTTCAAAGTAAGACCACCTGTGAGAAGATTCTTTCTCTCACGCATTCCAGTCAATCCAGTAAAGGCTCAGGCGTTTCTGAAATGTTTCAGACCTAGAGTTAGCTGGGCTAATTATACCAGTTCCAGTTCTGGAACAGGGTCTGGGGTTTTATTCAAATCTATTCATCGTACCAAAGAAAGAGAATTCTTTCAGACCGGTTCTGGACCTAAAAATATTGAATCGTTATGTAAGGATACCAACATTCAAAATGGTGACTATAAGAACTATTCTGCCTTTTGTTCAGCAAGGGCATTATATGTCTACAATAGACTTACAGGATGCATACCTGCATATTCCAATTCATCCAGATCACTATCAGTTTCTGATATTCTCTTTTCTAGACAAGCATTACCAGTTTATTGCTCTTCCATTTGGTCTAGCAACAGCGCCAAGGATCTTTTCGAAGGTTCTCGGTGCCCTTCTCTATGTAATCAGAGAACAGGGTATTGCGGTATTTCCTTATTTGGACGATATCTTGGTACTTGCTCAGTCTTTACATTCTGCAGAATCTCATACGAATCAACTTGTGTTGTTTCTTCAAAGACATGGTTGGAGGATCAATTTACCAAAGAGTTCCTTGATTCCTCAGACAAAAGTAACCTTTTTAGGTTTCCAAATAGATTCAGTGTCTATGACTTTGTCTCTGACAGAAAAGAGACGTCTGAAATTGGTTTCAGCCTGTCGAAACCTTCAGTCTCAATTGTTCCCTTCGGTAGCATTATGCATGGAGATTTTAGGTCTCATGACTGCTGCATCGGACGAGATCCCTTTTGCTCGTTTTCACACAAGACCACTCCAGCTTTGTATGCTGAACCAGTGGTGCAGGGATTATACAAGGATATCACAAAAAATATCCTTAAATCCCAATGTTCGATCATCTCTAACTTGGTGGATGGATCACCATCGTTTAATTCAAGGGGCCTCTTTCGTTCGTCCAACCTGGACTGTGATCTCAACAGATGCAAGTCTTTCAGGTTGGGGAGCTGTATGGGGATCTCTGACAGCGCAAGGGGTTTGGGAATCTCAGGAGGTGAGATTACCAATCAACATTTTGGAACTCCGTGCGATTTTCAGAGCTCTTCAGTTCTGGCCTCTTCGGAAGAGAGAATCGTTTATTTGTTTTCAAACAGACAATGTCACGACCGTAGCATATGTCAATCATCAAGGGGGGACTCTCAGTCCTCAAGCTATGAAAGAAGTATCTCAGATACTTGTATGGGCGGAATCCAGCTCCTGTCTAATTTCTGCGGTTCACATCCCAGGTGTAGACAATTGGGAAGCGGATTACCTCAGTCGCCAGACGTTACATCCAGGCGAATGGTCTCTTCATCCAGAGGTTTTTCTTCAGATTGTTCGAATCTGGGGTCTTCCAGAAATAGATCTGATGGCCTCTCATCTGAACAAGAAACTTCCCAGGTATCTGTCCAGATCCCGGGATCCTCAGGCGGAAGCAGTGGATGCGTTGTCACTTCCTTGGAATTATCATCCTGCTTATATCTTTCCGCCTCTAGTTCTTCTTCCAAAAGTAATCTCCAAAATAATATTGGAGCGTTCATTTGTACTGCTGGTGGCTCCAGCATGGCCACACAGGTTTTGGTTTGCGGATCTCGTTCGGATGGCCAGTTGCCAACCTTGGACACTTCCATTAAGACCAGACCTTCTATCTCAAGGCCCATTTTTCCATCAGGATCTCAAATCATTAAATTTGAAGGTATGGAGATTGAACGCTTGATCCTCAGTCATAGAGGTTTCTCTGACTCAGTGATTAACACTATGTTACAGGCTCGTAAATCTGTCTCTAGAAATATTTATTATCGAGTTTGGAAGACTTACATCTCTTGGTGTTCTTCTCATAATTTTTCCTGGCATTCTTTCAGAATTCCTAGAATTTTACAATTTCTTCAGGATGGTTTGGATAAAGGTTTGTCTGCAAGTTATTTGAAGGGACAAATCTCTGCTCTTTCTGTTCTTTTTCACAGAAAGATTGCTAATCTTCCTGATATTCATTGTTTTGTACAGGCTTTGGTTCGTATTAAACCTGTCATTAAGTCGATCTCTCCTCCTTAGAGTCTTAATTTGGTTTTGAAAGCTTTGCAGGCTCCTCCGTTTGAGCCTATGCATTCTCTAGACATTAAATTACTTTCCTGAAAAGTATTGTTCCTTTTGGCTATCTCTTCTGCTAGAAGAGTTTCTGAGTTATCTGCTCTTTCTTGTGAATCTCCTTTTCTGATTTTTCATCAGGATAAGGCGGTGTTACGGACTTCTTTTCAATTTTTACCTAAGGTTGTGAATTCTAACAATATTAGTAGAGAAATTGTTGTTCCTTCATTGTGTCCTAATCCTAAGAATTCTAAGGAAAGATCGTTACATTCTTTGCATGTAGTTAGAGCTTTGAAATACTATGTTGAAGCTACTAAAGATTTTAGGAAGACTTCCAGTCTTTTTGTTATCTTTTCTGGTTCCAGGAAAGGTCAGAAGGCTTCCGCCATTTCTTTGGCGTCTTGGTTAAAGTCTTTGATTCATCATGCCTATGTGGAGTCGGGTAAGTCCCCGCCTCAAAGGATTACGGCTAATTCTACTAGGTCAGTTTCTACTTCCTGGGCTTTTAGGAATGAAGCTTCTGTTGATCAGATTTGCAAAGCAGCGACTTGGTCTTCTTTGCATACTTTTACTCAATTCTACCATTTTGATGTGTTTTCTTCTTCTTAAGCAGTTTTTGGTAGAAAAGTACTTCAGGCAGCTGTTTCTGTTTGATTCGTCTGCCTATAATTTCAGTTTTTTTCATTATAAAGATTAAAACTTTTTGATTTGGGTTGTGGATTATATTTTCAGCGGAATTGGCTGTCTTTATTTTATCCCTCCCTCTCTAGTGACTCTTGCGTGGAAGTTCCACATCTTGGGTATCTGCTATCCCATACGTCACTAGCTCATGGACTTTCATGGACTTACATGAAAGAAAACATAATTTATGTAAGAACTTACCTGATAAATTCATTTCTTTCATATTAGCAAGAGTCCATGAGACCCACCCTTTTTTGTGGTGGTTATGATTTTTTTGTATAAAGCACAATTATTCCAATTCCTTATTTTTTGATGCTTTCGCTCCTTTCTTATCACCCCACTTCTTGGCTATTCATTAAACTGAATTGTGGGTGTGGTGAGGGGTGTATTTATAGGCATTTTGAGGTTTGGGAAACTTTGCCCCTCCTGGTAGGAATGTATATCCCATACGTCACTAGCTCATGGACTCTTGCTAATATAAAAGAAATGAATTTATCAGGTAAGTTCTTACATAAATTATGTTTTATTTCACTCAGCCCTCACTCCATTCGAATGACACCAAATAATTCTGAAATGGTTAAAGGGACGTTGCCCCTTTATCTGTTACTTGTAGAACCAATAGTAATGTTTATTTCTGCTGTGCTAAATCATACAGCTATTGACCCAATGTGAAGTTCTCTTTTGGCTAGCCCATTTCCTTAGTGACTGTTTAAAATATTACTTAACCCTTTAGTGACCACAGCACTTTTCCATTCTCTGACCGTTTGGAACCAGAGCTATTTTTACATTTCTGTGGTGTTTGTGTTTATCTGTAATTTTCCTCTTACTCATTTACTGTACCCACACATATTATATACCATTTTCTCTTGTAAGGTGTATCCAGTCCACGCATCATCCATTACTTGTGGGTTATTCTCATTCCCAACAGGAAGTTGCAAGAGGATCACCCACAGCAGAGCTGCTATATAGCTCCTCCCCTAACTGCCACCTCCAGTCATTCTCTTGCAACTCTAGACAAGCATGGAAGCAGTAAGAGAGTTGTGGTGAAAAGTAGTTGTTTTTTCTTCAATTCAAAAGTTTGTTATTTTTAAATGGTACCGGAGTTGTACTATTTTGGTCCCAGGCAGAAAATAGAAGAAGAATCTGCCTGTGGTCTCTAATGATCTTAGCAGGTTGTAACTAAGATCCATTGCTGTTCTCACACATAACTGAAGAGAGAGGTGACTTCAGCTGGGGAATGGCGTGCAGGTTATCCTGCTATGAGGTATGTGCAGTTTACATTTTTTTATAGAGGAATGTAAATGCTAGAAAATGCTGCTGATACCAGATTTATTTAAGGTAAGCCTGATTACAGTGATTTAATAGCGACTGGTATCATGCTTACTGTTAAAGGTAATACTCTTATTATTTTTTCAATTCCTGTCATATAAAACGTTTGCTGGGAGTGCTTAAACATTTTTATATATGTTTTGGTGATAAAACTTTATTGGGGCCTAGTTTTTTTCCACATGGCTGGCTTAAATTTGCCTAGAAATAGGTTTCTTAGGACTCCCACTGTGTAGACATGAGTGGGAGGGGCCTAATTTCGCGCTTCATTGCGCAGTAACTTTTACAGACTGAGACATCCAGTTTCCCTCAAGGAGTCCCCTGAATGCTACAGGACCTCTCTAAAGGGCTTTTAGGCTTTCCAAAGTCGTTTGTATGGCAAGGTAGGGCCACAGCAGAGCTGTGGCAGTTTGTTGTGACTGTTAAAAAACGTCTATATCGTTTTTTTGATCCGTTTTTTAAACTAAGGGGTTAATCATCCATTTGCAAGTGGGTGCAATACTCTGTTGGCTTATTATACACACTGTAAAAATTTTGTTTGATTTACTGCTTTTTTTCACTGTTTTTCAAATTCTGACCTTTTTTATTTTTCTTAAAGGCACAGTACCGTTTTTATTTTTTGCTTGTTAACTTGCTTTAAAGTGTTTTCCAAGCTTGCTGGTCTCATTGCTAGTCTGTTTAAACATGTCTGACATAGAGGAAACTCCTTGTTCATTATGTTTAGAAGCCATGGTGGAACCCCCTCTTAGAATGTGTACCAAATGTACTGATTTCACTTTAAGTAATAAAGACCATATTCTGTCTTTAAAAAATTTATCACCAGAGGAATCTGACGAGGGGGAAGTTATGCCGACTAACTCGCCCCACGTGTCAGAACCTTTGAATCCCGCTCAAGGGACTCACGCTCAAGTGGCGCCAAGTACATCTAGCGCGCCCATGGCGTTTACAAGACATGGTGGAAGTCATGGATAATACACTGTCAGCGGTATTATCCAGACTACCTGGGTTACGAGGAAAGCGAGACAGCTCTGGAGTTAGAAGAAATACAGAGCATACTGACGCTTTAGTAACTATGTCTGATACCCCCTCACAATATGCAGAAGCTGAGGAAGGAGAGCTTCTTTCTGTGGGTGATTTTTCTGACTCAGGGAAGAGGATTCAACCTGATTCTGATATGTCTACATTTAAATTTAAGCTTGAACACCTCCGCGTGTTGCTCAGGGAGGTTTTAGCTGCTCTGAATGACTGTGACACCATTGCAGTGCCAGAGAAATTGTGTAGATTGGATAAATACTATGCAGTGCCTTTTTACACTGATGTTTTTCCAATACCTAAAAGGTTTACAGAAATTATTACTAAGGAATGGGATAGACCAGGTGTGCCGTTCTCTCCCCCTCCTATTTTTTAAAAAATGTTTCCAATAGATGCCGCCACACTGGACTTATGGCAAACGGTCCCTAAGGTGGAGGGAGCAATTTCTACCCTAGCTAAGCGTACTACTATCCCTGTCGAGGACAGTTGTGCTTTCTTAGATCCAATGGATAAAAAGTTAGAGGGTTACCTTAAGAAAATGTTTATTCAACAAGGTTTTATTCTACAGCCCCTTGCATGCATTGCCCCAGTCACTGCTGCTGCGGCCTTCTGGTTTGAGTCTCTGGAAGAGGCTTTACAGGTAGAGACCCCATTGGATGATATACTTGACAAGCTTAGAGCACTTAAGCTAGCCAATTCTTTTGTTTCTGATGCCATTGTTCATTTGACTAAACTAACGGCTAAGAATTCTGGTTTTGATATTCAGGCGCGTAGGGCGCTATGGCTTAAATCATGGTCAGCTGACGTTACTTCAAAGTCTAAGCTGCTTAATATTCCGTTCAAAGGGCAAACCCTATTCGGGCCTGGTTTGAAGGAGATCATTTCTGATATCACTGGAGGAAAAGGTCATGCCCTTCCTCAGGATAGGTCCAAATCAAGGGCCAAACAGACTAATTTTCGTGGCTTTCGAAACTTCAAGGCGAGTGCGGCATCAACTTCCTCTAATACAAAACAAGAGGGAATTTTTGCCCAGTCCAAGTCAGTCTGGAGACCTAACCAGACTTGGAATAAAGGTAAGCAGGCCAAAAAGCCTGCTGCTGCCTCTAAGACAGCATGAAGGATTGGCCCCAGATCCGGTTACGGATCTAGTAGGGGGCAGACTTTCGCTCTTCGCCCAGGCTTGGGCAAGAGATGTCCAGGATCCCTGGGAGTTGGAAATTGTATCCCAGGGATATCTTCTGGACTTCAAAGCTTCTCCTCCAAAAGGGAGATTTCACCTTTCACAATTATCTGCAAACCAGATAAAGAGAGAGGCATTTTTACTCATTTTTACATTTTTGTTCAAGACCTCCTAGTTATGGGAGTGATCCATCCAGTTCCAAAGGAGGAACAGGGGCAAGGATTTTATTCAAATCTGTTTGTGGTTCCCAAAAAAGAGGGAACCTTCAGACCAATCTTAGATCTCAAGATCTTAAACAAATTCCTCAGGGTCCCATCATTCAAGATGGAGACTATTCGTACCATCCTACCTATGATCCAGGAGGGTCAATACATGACTACAGTGGATTTAAAGGATGCTTATCTTCACATTCCGATACACAAAGATCAACATCGGTTTCTCAGGTTTGCCTTCCTAGACAGGCATTACCAGTTTGTAGCTCTTCCCTTTGGGTTAGCTACAGCCCCAAGAATCTTTACGAATGTTCTGGGGTCACTTCTGGCGGTCCTAAGGCCGCGGGGCATAGCAGTGGCCCCTTATTTAGACGACATTCTGATACAGGCGTCAAATTTCCAAATTGCCAAGTCTCATACGGACATAGTTCTGGCATTTCTGAGGTCGCATGGGTGGAAAGTGAACGAAGAAAAGGGTTCTCTATTCCCTCTCACAAGAGTCTCCTTTCTGGGAACTCTAATAGATTCTGTAGAAATGAGGATTTACCTGACAGAAAACAGGTTATCAAAACTTCTAAATTCCTGCCGTGTTCTTTATTCCACTTCTCGCCCTTCGGTGGCTCAGTGTATGGAAGTAATCGGCTTAATGGTAGTGGCAATGGACATAGTGCCGTTTGCCCGCCTACATCTCAGACTGCTGCAACTCTGCATGCTCAGTCAGTGGAATGGGGATTACACAGATTTGTCCCCTCTACTAAATCTGGATCAAGAGACCAGGGATTCTCTTCTCTGGTGGCTATCTTGGGTCCATCTGTCCAAAGGTATGACCTTTCGCAGGCCAGATTGGACAATTGTAACGACAGATGCCAGCCTTCTAGGCTGGGGGGCAGTCTGGAATTCCCTGAAGGCTCAGGGATAGTGGACTCAGGAGGAGACACTCCTTCCAATAAACATTCTGGAACTAAGAGCGATATTCAATGCTCTTCAGGCTTGGCCTCAGCTAGCGACAATGTGGTTCATCAGATTTCAGTCGGACAACATCACGACTGTGGCTTACATCAACCATCAAGAGGGAACAAGGAGTTCCCTAGCGATGTTGGAAGTCTCAAAGATAATTTGCTGGGCAGAGATTCACTCTTGCCACCTATCAGCTATCCATATCCCAGGTGTAGAGAACTGGGAGGCGGATTTTCATCTGGGGGAGTGGGAACTCCATCCGGAGGTGTTTGCACAATTGATTCAGCGTTGGGGCAAACCAGAACTGGATCTCATGGCGTCTCGCCAGAACGCCAAACTTCCTTGTTACGGATCCAGGTCCAGGGATCCCAAGGCGACACTGATAGATGCTCTAGCAGCGCCTTGGTCCTTCAACCAGGCTTATGTGTTTCCACCGTTTCCTCTGCTCCCTCGTCTGATTGCCAAAATCAAGCAGGAGAGAGCATCAGTGATTTTGATAGCGCCTGCGTGGCCACGCAGGACTTGGTATGCAGAACTGGCGGACATGTCATCCTTTCCACCATGGACTCTGCCACTGAGATATGACCTTCTACTTCAGGGTCCTTTCAACCATCCAAATCTAATTTCTCTGAGACTGACTGCTTGGAGATTGAACGCTTGATCTTATCAAAGCGTGGCTTCTCCGAGTCAGTCATTGACACCTTAATTCAGGCACGAAAGCCTGTCACCAGGAAAATCTATCATAAGATATGGCGTAAATATCTTTATTGGTGCGAATCCAAGGGTTACTCATGGAGTAAAGTCAGGATTCCCAGGATATTATCCTTTCTCCAAGAAGGATTGGAAAAAGGATTGTCAGCTAGTTCCTTAAAGGGACAGATTTCTGCTCTGTCTATTCTTTTGCACAAGCGTCTGGCAGATGTTCCAGACGTTCAGGCATTTTGTCAGGCTTTAGTTAGAATCAAGCCTGTGTTTAAACCTGTTGCTCCGCCATGGAGTTTAAATTTGGTTCTTAAAGTTCTTCAAGGGGTTCCGTTTGAACCTCTTCATTCCATAGATATCAAGCTTTTATCTTGGAAAGTTCTATTTTTGGTAGCTATTTCCTCGGCTCGTAGAGTTTCCGAGTTATCTGCCTTACAATGTGATTCCCCTTATCTGATCTTCCATGCAGATAAGGTAGTTTTGCATACCAAACCTGGGTTTTTACCTAAGGTGGTATCTAATAAGAATATCAATCAGGAGATTGTTGTTCCGTCATTGTGTCCTAATCCTTCTTCAAAGAAGGAACGTCTATTCCACAATCTTGACGTGGTTCGTGCTTTAAAGTATTATTTACAAGCTACTAAAGATTTTCGTCAAACATCTGCTTTGTTTGTTGTCTACTCTGGACAGAGGAAAGGCCAAAATGCTTCTGCAACTTCTCTTTCACTTTGGCTAAGAAGTATAATACGCTTAGCTTATGAGACTGCTGGCCAGCAGCCTTCTGAAAGGATTACAGCTCATTCTACTAGAGCTGTGGCTTCCACATGGGCCTTTAAAAATGAGGCTTCTGTTGAACAGATTTGCAAGGCGGCGACTTGGTATTCGCTTCATACTTTTTCAAAATTCTATAATTTGATACTTTTGCTTCTTCGGAGGCTATTTTTGGGAAAAAGGTTTTACAGGCAGTGGTACCTTCCGTTTAAGTACCTGCCTTGTCCCTCCCTTCATCTGTGTACTTTTAGCTTTGGTATTGGTATCCCACAAGTAATGGATGATCCGTGTACTGGATACACCTTACAAGAGAAAACATAATTTATGCTTACCTGATAAATTTATTTCTCTTGTGGTGTATCCAGTCCACGGCCCGCCCTGTCATTTTAAGGCAGGTAGTTTTTATTTTTAAACTACAGTCACCACTGCACCCTATGGTTTCTCCTTTCTCTTGCTTGTCTTCGGTCGAATGACTGGAGGTGGCAGTTAGGGGAGGAGCTATATAGACAGCTCTGCTGTGGGTGATCCTCTTGCAACTTCCTGTTGGGAATGAGAATATCCCACAAGTAATGGATGATCCGTGGACTTGATACACCACAAGAGAAATAAATTTATCAGGTAAGCATAAATTATGTTTTTCTCGCCATTAAATGGACTTTCTAAAGATACCATATTTTCATCATATCTTATAATTTACTATAATTTTTTTTTTATAAAATATAATGGAAAAAATGAAAAAAAACACACTTTTTCTTACTTTGACCCCAAAATCCGTTACACATCTACAACCACCAAAAAACAAACATACTAAATAGTTTCTAAATTTTGTCCTGAGTTTAGAAATACCCAATGTTTACATGTTGTTTTTTTTTTTTTTTTTGCAAGTTATAGGGCAATAAGTACAAGTAGCACTTTGCTATTTTCAAACCATTTTTTTTTTTAAAAAAATTAGAGATAGTTACATTGGAACACTGATATCTATCAGGAATCCCTGAATATCCCTTGACATGTGTATATATATATATATATATATATTTTTAGAAGACAGCCCAAAGTATTGATCTAGGCCCATTTTGGTATATTTCATGCCTTCATTTCACCACCAAATGCTATCAAATAAAAAAAATCGTTAACTTTTTCACAAACTGAAATTATTTACAAACAGCTTGTGTAATTATGGCACAAATGGTCGGAAATGCTTCTCTTGGATCCCCTTTGTTCAGAAATAGCAGGCATATATGGCTTTGGCATTGATTTTTGGTAATAAGAAGGCCGCTAAATGCTGCTGCGCACCACACTTGTATTATGCCCAGCAGTTAAGGGGTTAATTAGGTAGCTTGTACAGTTAATTTTAGCTTTAGTGTAGAGATCCGCTTCCCACCTGACACATCCCATCCCTAGAACCCTCCGTGACCCCCCTCAAACAGCTCTCTTCTTTCCCCCACCTCACAATTGTCACCACCATCTTAAGTACTGGCCTAAAGTCTGCGAGTACTAAAATAAAAAGCATTTATTTTTTTTCTTTCATGTAATTGGCAAGAGTCCATGAGCTAGTGACGTATGGGATATACAATCCTACCAGGAGGGGCAAAGTTTCCCAAACCTCAAAATGCCTATAAATACACCCCTCACCACACCCACATTTCAGTTTTACAAACTTTGCCTCCTATGGAGGTGGTGAAGTAAGTTTGTGCTTGTTTTTTATGATTTCTTCTTTGATAAGCACTTCTAAGCATTCTGAAGCCCAATTCATCTGAGTACAGTGTTTGTCAGAGGGATGTGAAGAGAGTATCGCCTATTGATTTTATGGTTTCCCTCGTGGGAAATCTTTTTTCAAGGATTCTCTGTTATCGGTCGTAGGGATTCATCTCCTACCTCCCTTTTCAGATCGACAATATTCTATTATATACCATTATCTCTGCTGATAGTTTTTAGTACTGGTTTGGCTATCTGCTATATGTGGATGGGTGTCTTTCGGTAAGTATGTATCATTTTCTTTAAGACACGATGAGTCCATGGATCATCTTAATTACTAATGGGATATTCACCTTCTGGTCAGCAGGAGGAGGCAAAGAGTACCACAGCAGAGCTGTTAAATAACTCCTCCCTTCCCTCCCACCCCAGTCATTTTCTTTGCCTACATTAGTGATAGGAAGTGGTAAAGTGATGCTATTAGGACTGAAACTCCTCTGGATGAAATCCAGGATAGGATAAAAGCGCTTAAGTTGGCTAATTCCTTTATTACGAATGCTTCCGTTCACGTTATCAAACTGGGAACAAACATTTTGGATTTCTCTATTCTAGCTTGCAGAGCCTTATGGGTAAAGCCTTGGTCTGCGGATGTGTCCTCTAAGCTGCTGTACCTTATTGGATAGCTCAGCATGCTAAAGCACTGTGGCTAATTTCTGTAGCATCCCAAGGGTTTCAGGTTCATTCCCTGGCGAGGTCCACTCAACATTTCATCCTTCTGAGGTCGATAAAATGAGCAGCGCCTTGAGACCCTTACGGGTGATTAGCTGTACTTTACAAGTACCCCATACATATATTCATAATTTTTAGCTATTCCTTACAAGGGGAAGACCTTGTTTGGACCTGGCCTGTCGGAGATTATCTCTAACATCACGGGAGGTAAGGGTCATCCTCTCCCTCAGGATAAGAGAAACAAACAAAAAGGACGACAGAGCAATTTTCGGTCCTTTCGACATTTCACGGGAAATTCTTCCTCTACTGCCTCCAAACAGGAACAGACTAAGCCTGCATGGAGACCCAATCAATCTTGGAATAAGAAAAACAATCCAAAAAGCCTACTGTTGAATCAAGGACAGCATGAAGGGCATGCCCCCGATCTGGGGCCTGATCTTTTATGGGGTAGACTTTCCTTCTTCGCTCAGGCTTTGGCTCGTTGATGTTCAGAATCCCTGGGCAATTGAATTAGTGTCACAGGGATACAGGTTATTGTGTCACAGGGATACAGGTTAGAGTTCAAAAAGTTGTCCTCCCAGAGGCAGGTTTCTGCTTTCAGGATTGTCTGCAGACCAGACAAAAAGAGGCGTTTTTTTTCACTGCGGAAGAGACCTTTCCAACCTGGGAGTGATTGTTCTGGTACAGGAACAGGGTCTGGGATTCTATTCCAATCTGTTCATGGTTCCCAAAAAAGAAGGAACTTTCAGGTCAAATTTAGATCTCCAGAGTCTAAACAAATTTCTCGGAGTACCGTCCTTCAAGATGGAAACTATTCGTTCCATTCTCTCTTTGATCCAAGAGGGTCAATTTATGACAACAGTGGAGTTAAAGGACACGTACCTGCATGTTCCCATTCACAGGGATCATCACAAGTTCCTAAGGTTTGCTTTCGGGACAAATACTTCCAGTTCGTGGCTATTCCCTTCTGTCTTGCCACAGCTCCCAGAAATTTCACAAAGGTTTTGGGATCACTGATTGCTGTGCTTCGTTTACGCATGCTCAGGCAATGGAACGGAGATTATGCGGACTTGTCTCCTCGAATACTACTGGAGCAGGGGACAAGGGGTTCTCTTCAATAGTAGTTGTCTCTGGATCATCTCTCCCAGGGTACCTACTTTCGCAGACCATCTTGGGTGATTGTGACAACAGACGCCAGCCTTATAGGATAGGGAACAGTCTGGGGCTCCCTAAAGGCTCAGGGAGTTTGGACTCAGTCAGAGTCTGTTCTACCTATAAACATTCTGGAGCTGAATATGATCTTCAAGGCTCTTCGGGCCCCAGTTAGCCTCCATCCAGTTTATCAGGTTCCAGTCGGACAACATAACTTCAGTGGCTTACATCAATCATCAGGGAGGAACGAGGAGTTCCTTAGCGATGACAGTGGTAACCAAAATAATTCAGTAAGCGGAGGCCCATGCTTGTTGCATGTCAGCCAACCACATCCCAGGGGTGGACAACTGGGAGGCAGACTTACTTTGCAGGCAGACCTTTAATCCAGGGGAGTGGGAACTCCATCCGGAAGTGTTCTCCAGCTTGATTTTCAGGTGGGGTCAGCCGGAATTAGATCTCTTGGCATCCCGACAGAATGCCAAGCTCCCGAGATACGGGTCGAGGCCCAGGGATCCCCAGGCGGAACTGATAGATGCTCTGGCGGTTCCTTGGAC
Source organism: Bombina bombina (assembly GCF_027579735.1). Lineage (NCBI taxonomy): Eukaryota > Metazoa > Chordata > Amphibia > Anura > Bombinatoridae > Bombina > Bombina bombina. The sequence goes on from NC_069502.1 coordinate 875,805,254, forward strand.
CTTCACTCTAGCATACCTATTTTCTCCGTTTGCGCTTCTTCCTCGGGCCATTGCTCGAAATTAAGCAGGACAGGGCTTTGGTGATCCTCATAGCTCCGGCCTGGCCTTGCAGGATTTGGTATGCAGATCGGGTGGACATGTCATCTCTGCCACTTTGGAGACTTCCGTTGAGGAAGGACCTTCTAATTCAAGGACCATTCCTTCACCCAAATCTAGTTTCTCTGAAGCTGACTGCTTGGAGATTGAACGCCTATTTTTATCCAAGCGGGGCTTTTCTGACTCGGTCATAGAGACCATGATTCAGGCTTGTAAGCCTGTAACTAGAGAATTTTGCCATAAGATATGGCGTAAATATCTATTTTGGTGTAAATCCAAGAGCTACTCCTTGGAGTAGAGTTAGGATTCTTAGAATTTTGTCTTTTCTCCAAGAATGGTGCAAAGCTGCAACTTGGTCTTCTCTTCACACTTTTTCAAAGTTCTACAAATTTGACACTTTTGCCTTGGCTGAGGCCACTTTTGGGAGAAAGGTTCTTCAAGCAGTAGTGCCTTCCTTTTAGGTTCCCTGTCTTGTCCCTCCCATATCATCTGTGTACTCTAGCTTGGGTATTGAATCCCATTAGTAATTAAGATGATCCGTGGACTCATTGTGTCTTAAAAAATAAAATAAAATTTATGCTTACCTCATAAATTTTATTTATTTTTTGACACGATGAGTCCATGGCCCGCCCTGTTCTTTTAGACAGGTTGTGGGTTATTGTAAACTTCAGACACCTCTGCACCTTGGCTTTTCCTTTCTCTTCCTAACTTCGATCAAATGACTGGAAATGGGAGGGAAGGGAGAAGTTATTTAACAGCTCTGCTGTGGTGCTCTTTGCCTCCTCCTGCTGACCAGGAGATGAATATCCCATTAGTAATTAAGATGATCCGTGGACTCATCGTGTCAAAAAAGAAATACATTTATCAGGTAAGCATAAATTTTCTTATTTAAGACACACTCAGCTATGGTTTGGCGCTTTATGTATTAATATAAAGTTTTAAATATATGTATTTTACTTATATTTGCCATGAGTCAGGTCTATGTGTATTTCCCTTTGCAGTCTAAACCGTTTCAGTATAGGAATCATGTTTGGGAAGTTTATTTAAACTTTTTTCTTACCTGGGGTTCAGTCCATCTAAAGGGGAGGAGAGTCCACGGCTTCATTCATTACTGTTTTGAATATAGAACCTGGCCGCCAGGAGGAGGCAAAGACACCCCAGCCAAAGGCTTAAATACCTCCCCCACTTCCCTCATCCCCCAGTCATTCTTTGCCTTTCGTCACAGAAGGATGGCGGAGTGCCGGAGTTTCGGAGTAGTCTCTTATGGAGGGTAGTACTCTTCGCAGTGGGACTGAAGTTTTTGGGCGAAAGTTAGAGTCCGTAGATGCAGGAAGCTTCTTTCTGCAAAACCATCCCGACTCAGATTAACAGCTCCTCAAGCAATCAGCGTTGTCTAACTTCGCTTTGCTGCCTGCTTTCTTTCTTCTCTCAAGTCTATGGCAGATGCGATGCTACTATTCGTCACACTTGAAAGGCTGTGTTCCTGTTCCACGGCATAGATTCTGGTAAGATCGTTTCATTTTTTATTGATGATGATAACATAGAAGATAGGTTCACAGTGTGGCACCTTTTTTATCTTTACAGAATCAAGTATTAATATTCCTGGAAGGGGGATTATTGAACAGGGGGGGGTTATTCATAATATTGTTTATTGTGTCATTGCTGCGTTATGTGCGAGATGAGGCTCTGGCAATGTGTGGAACTTTCAGATGGCTTGTGGGAATTTGCGCGACCATTTTTGGCGCGTTTTCCCTAGTTCAGGGCCGGTCCTGCCAGGCATTCCTCTTGACGGGGTGTGTCTATCCCTTCTCAGTTGATCTGTGGCGCAGGAGACATATCAGTTTCTGAAGTCCGGGTCCTAGGAGGTGGTGAGTGCCTCGGCCATTGGTGGTATAAGGTGCCTTTTTTATTGTAAAATAAGTTAGTCTTCCCATAAAAGCTCAAGCGATGGAGTACTCTGACGTGTTAGAGGGCTCTCCCTCTCTAACAAAGCCTCATTCCTGTGTTTATTGTGAGGAGGTACTGGTAGATCAGCCTGCTCAACTATGTTCCACATGCCTTGATAAAGTTAAAACATCTAAGTGTAAACGGATATCTAGTACTACTGAGCCGTCCACCTCTGAGGGTTCTTCGTCCCGCAAGGTGCGTTCCCTGCATTCATCTCCTATTGCACATGCAGCACCCAGGGGTCCAACTCTTACTCCTTCGGGAGAGATTAATTGGCCGTCAGACTTTGCAGGACCAACTGGAATTGGCGGTTTCTAAGGTGATCCATGCCTTACCACGTTCTGCTAAGCGCAAGCGTAGGGTGTATCATGGCGGCTCGACCCAGGGTTTGTCCTTGCCGATGGCAGATCCAGAGGCTCTATACGAGGATGAGGCCCACTCCGACTCTTCGGTGGAGGCCAAGTCTGGGTCGGAGTCCGTGTCATCTAAGCCTCCTGCTGCGGAGAAGCCTGGTTATAGGTTTAGGATGGAAAATTTGTGTTTTCTGTTGCAACTGTTACTTGCTACTTTGGAGGTCCCGGAACTTAAGATCCCAGAGGAACCTGCAATTCCTAAGCTTGACAAGGTGTACGAGGACAGGGTGGTACCTCAGACTTTCCCGGTCCCCGTTAAGATGGCAAATATTAAGAATGAATGGGAGCGATTAGGGTCTCCCTTTTCCCCTTCTTCGTTTAAAAACTTTTTCCCGTTCCGGACTCTCATCTTGAGCTTTGAGGGCCCATTCCCAAGGTGGATTTCGCTAAGCAGACGACTATTCCCCTAGAGGATAGTTTGTCGTTTAAGGAGCCCATGGATAAAAAGCTGGAAAACATGTTGAGAAAGATATTTCAGCACACAGGGTTTGTTTTTCAGCCTGCTGCAACATATTGGTGCGAATCCCTGTGACATGGTCGAAGGGGAGACATCCATCGATGAGATACAGGAAAAGATTAAGTCGCTGAAGGTCGCCAATTCTTTCATCTGTGATGCCAATATGCAAATTTTTCGCCTGAATGCTAAGGTGTCAGGTTTTTCTGTTTTAGCTTGCAGGGCTCTGTGGCTAAAATCTTGGTCGGCGGACATGACCTCCAAGTCGAGGCTGTTGTCCCTGCCTTTTCAAGGAAAGATCCTGTTTGGTCCAGGATTGGATTTGATCATATCCATGGTTACGGGAGTCAAGGGAACTTTCCTACCTCAGGATAAGAAGGCTAAGCCTAAGGGATCTACTTTTCGTCCCTTTCGTGCGGACAAGGCCCAGCACCAGCAGCCTGCCGTGAAAGCGGACCAGTCCAAGGGATCTTGGAAACCGGCTCAATCTTGGAACAAGTCTAAGCAGATCAATAAGTCCGCCGAGACTAAATCGTCATGAAGGGGCGGCCGACCGACCGGTCTCATCATCACGTAGGGGGCAGATTATCTTTTCTTTCATGTAATTAGCAAGAGTCCATGAGCTAGTGACGTATGGGATATACATTCCTACCAGGAGGGGCAAAGTTTCCCAAACCTCAAAATGCCTATAAATACACCCCTCACCACACCCAAAATTCAGTTTTACAAACTTTGCCTCCCGTGGAGGTGGTGAAGTAAGTTTGTGCTAGTTTCTACGTTGATATGCGCTTCACAGCAGGCTGGAGCCCGGTTTTCCTCTCAGAGTGCAGTGAATGTCAGAGGGATGTGAAGAGAGTATTGCCTATTTGAATTCAATGGTCTCCTTCTACGGGATCTATTTCATAGGTTCTCTGTTATCGGTTGTAGAGATTCATCTCTTACCTCCCTTTTCAGATCGACGATATACTCTTATATACCATTACCTCTACTGATTCTCGTTTCAGTACTGGTTTGGCTATCTACTATATGTAGATGAGTGTCCTGGGGTAAGTAAGTCTTATTTTTTGTGACACTCTAAGCTATGGTTGGGCACTTTATATATAAAGTTCTAAATATATGTCTTTAAACTTATATTTGCCATGATTCAGGATGATCAATATTCCTTATTTCAGACAGTCAGTTTCATTATTTGGGATAATGCATGTGAATAATCAATTTTTTCTTACCTTAAAAATTGTTTCAATTGACTTTTTTCCCTGTGGGCTGTTAGGCTCGCGGGGGCTGAAAATGCTTCAATTTATTGCGTCATTCTTGGCGCAGACTTTTTTGGCGCAAAATTTTTTTTTGTCATTTCCGGCGTCATACTTGACGCCGGAAGTTGTTGGTGATTGCGTAATTTTTTTGACGTTTTTGCGCCAAAAATGTTGGCGTCACCGGATGTGGCGTCATTCTTGGCGCCAAAAAATTTAGGGCGTCAATAATGTGGGCGTCTTTTTTGGCGCTAAAAAATGTGGGCGTCATTCTTGTCTCCACCTTTTTTTTCACATTATTTCAGTCTCATTTTTCATTGCTTCTGGTTGCTAGAGCCTTGTTCATTGGCATTTTTTCCCATTCCTGAAACTGTCATTTAAGGAATTTGATAAGTTTTGCTTTATATGTTGTTTTTTCTTTTACATATTGCAAGATGTCTCAAATTGACCCTGGATCAGAATCTACTTCTGGAAAGACGCTGCCTGATGCTGGTTCTACCAAAGTTAAGTGCATTTGTTGTAAACTTGTGGTAACTGTTCCTCCGGCTGTAGTTTGTGATGAATGTCATGATAAACTTGCTAATGCAGATAGTATTTCCATTAGTAATATTCCATTACCTGTTGCTGTTCCCTCAACATCTAATACTCAGGATGTTCCTGTTAATATAAAAGAATTTGTTTCTAAATCTATTAGGAAGGCTATGTCTGTTATTCCTCCTTCTAGTAAACGTAAAAGGTCTTTTAAAACTTCTCATTTTTCAGATGAATTTTTAAATGACCGTCATCATTCTGATTTGTCTGTTTCTGATGAGGATTTTTCTGGTTCAGAGGATTCTGTCTCAGATATTGACACTGATAAATCTTTATATTTATTTAAAATGGAATTTATTCGCTCTTTACTTAAAGAAGTTTTAATCGCATTAGAGATGGAGAAATCTAGTCCTCTTGATACTAAATCTACTAAGTGTTTAAATTCGGTTTTTAAACCTCCTTTAGTTATTCCAGAAGTGTTTCCTGTCCCTAATGCTATTTCTGAAGTAATTTCTAGGGAATGGAATAATCTGGGTACTTCATTTACTCCTTCTCAAAGGTTTAAGAAACTGTACCCTGTACCATCTGACAGATTAGAGTTTTGGGACAAAATCCCTAAAATTGATGGGGCTATCTCTACTCTTGCTAAACGTACTACTATTCCTACGGTGGATAGTACTTCCTTTAAGGATCCTTTAGATAGGAAGATTGAATCCTTTCTAAGGAAAGCTTATTTATGTTCAGGTAATCTTCTTAGGCCTGCTATTTCTTTGGCTGATGTTGCTGCCGTTTCCACTTTTTGGTTGGAGGCTTTAGCACAACAAGTGTCAGACCATAATACTCATAGCATTGTTAAACTTCTTCAACATGCTAATAACTTTATTTGTGATGCCATTTTTGATATCATTAGAGTTGATGTCGGGTATATGTCTTTAGCTATTTTAGCTAGAAGAGCTTTATGGCTTAAAACTTGGAATGCAGATATGTCTTCTAAGTCAACTTTGCTTTCTCTTTCTTTCCAAGGTAATAAATTATTTGGTTCCCAGTTGGATTCTATTATTTCAACTGTTACTGGGGGGAAAGGAACTTTTTTGCCTCAGGACAAAAAATCTAAAGGTAAATATAGGGCTGCTAATCGTTTTCGTTCCTTTCGTCAGAATAAGGAACAGAAGCCTGACCCTTCCCCTAAAGGAATGGTTTCTGTTTGGAAACCGTCTCCAGTCTGGAATAAATCCAAGCCTTTTAGAAAGCCAAAGCCAGCTCCCAAGTCCACATGAAGGTGCGGCCCTCATTCCAGCACAGCTGGTAGGGGGCAGGTTACGATTTTTCAAAGATATTTGGATCCATTCGATTCACAGTCTTTGGATTCAGAACATTGTTTCACAAGGGTACAGAATAGGTTTCAAGGTAAGGCCACCTGCGAGAAGGTTTTTTTCTCTCTCGCATTCCAATGAACCCAGTGAAGGCTCAGGCATTTCTGAAATGTGTTTCAGATCTAGAATTGGCTGGAGTAATTGTACCAGTTCCAGTTCTGGAACAGGGTCTGGGGTTTTACTCAAATCTATTCATTGTACCAAAGAAGGAGAATTCCTTCAGACCAGTTCTGGATTTAAAAATATTGAATCGTTATGTAAGGATACCAACATTCAAAATGGTAACTATAAGGACTATTCTGCCTTTTGTTCAGCAAGGGCATTATATGTCCACAATAGATTTACAGGATGCATATCTTCATATTCCGATTCATCCAGATCACTTTCAGTTTCTGAGATTCTCTTTTCTAGACAAGCATTACCAGTTTGTGGCCCTGCCGTTTGGCCTAGCGACAGCTCCAATGATCTTTTCAAAGGTTCTCGTGCCCTTCTATCTGTAATCAGAGAACAGGGTATTGTGGTATTTCCTTATTTGGACGATATCTTGGTACTTGCTCAGTCTTCACATTCTGCAGAATCTCATACGAATCGACTTGTGTCGTTTCTTCAAAAACATGGTTGGAGGATCAATTTACCAAAGAGTTTATTAATTCCTCAGACAAGAGTAACCTTTTTAGGTTTCCAAATAGATTCAGTGTCCATGACCTTGTCTCTAACAGAAAAGAGACGTCTGAAATTGGTTTCAGCTTGTCGAAACCTTCAGTCTCAATCATTCCCTTTGGTAGCTTTATGCATGGAAATTCTAGGTCTCATGACTGCTGCATCGGACGCAATCCCCTTTGCTCGTTTTCACATGCGACCTCTTCAGCTTTGTATGCTGAACCAGTGGTGCAGGGATTATACAAAGATATCACAATTAATATCCTTAAATCCGAATGTACGACACTCTCTAACGTGGTGGACAGATCACCATTGTTTAGTTCAAGGGGCTTCTTTTGTTCTTCCAACCTGGACTGTGATCTCAACAGATGCGAGTCTGACAGGTTGGGGAGCTGTATGGGGGTCTCTGACAGCGCAGGGGGTTTGGGAATCTCAGGAGGCGAGATTACCAATCAACATTTTGGAACTCCGTGTGATTTTCAGAGCTCTTCAGTTCTGGCCTCTTCTGAAGAGAGAATCGTTCATTTGTTTTCAGACAGACAATGTCACAACCGTGGCATATGTCAATCATCAAGGGGGGACTCACAGTCCTCAGGCTATGAAAGAAGTATCTCGGATACTTGTATGGGCGGAATCCAGCTCTTGTCTAATCTCTGCGGTTCACATCCCAGGTGTAGACAATTGGGAAGCGGATTATCTCAGTCGCCAGATGTTACATCTGGGCGAATGGTCTCTTCACCCAGAGGTATTTCTTCAGATTGTTCAAATCTGGGGACTTCCAGAAATAGATCTGATGGCTTCTCATCTAAACAAGAAACTTCCCAGGTATCTGTCCAGATCCAGGGATCCTCAGGCGGAGGCAGTGGACGCGTTGTCGCTTCCCTGGAATTATCATCCTGCCTATATCTTTCCGCCACTAGTTCTTCTTCCAAGAGTGATCTCCAAAATTCTAAAGGAGCGTTCGTTTGTACTGCTGGTGGCTCCAGCATGGCCTCACAGGTTTTGGTATGCGGATCTTGTTCGGATGGCCACTTGCCAACCTTGGACTCTTCCGTTAAGACCAGACCTTCTATCTCAAGGTCCTTTTTTCCATCAGGATCTCAAATCATTAAATTTGAAGGTATGGAGATTGAATGCTTGATTCTTAGTCATAGAGGTTTCTCTGACTCAGTAATTAATACTATGTTACAGGCTCGTAAATCTGTGTCTAGGAAGATTTATTATCGAGTCTGGAAGACTTACATTTCTTGGTGTTCTTCTCATAAATTCTCCTGGCATTCTTTTAGAATTCCTAGAATTTTACAGTTTCTTCAGGATAGTTTGGATAAAGGTTTGTCTGCAAGTTCCTTGAAAGGACAAATTTCTGCTCTTTCTGTTCTTTTTCACAGAAAGATTGCTAATCTTCCTGATATTCATTGTTTTGTACAGGCTTTGGTTCGTATAAAACCTGTCATTAAGTCAATTTCTCCTCCTTGGAGTCTTAATTTGTTTCTGAGGGCTTTACAAGCTCCTCCGTTTGAACCTATGCTTTCTCTGGATATTAAATTACTTTCTTGGAAAGTTCTGTTCCTTTTGGCCATCTCTTCTGCTAGAAGACTTTCTGAGTTATCTGCTCTTTCTTGTGAATCTCCTTTTCTGATTTTTCATCAGGATAAGACGGTGTTGCGGACTTCATTTAAATTTTTACCTAAGGTTGTGAATTCTAACAACATTAGTAGAGAAATTGTTGTTCCTTCATTATGTCCTAATCCTAAGAATTCTCTGGAGAGATCTTTACATTCTTTGGATGTAGTGAGAGCTTTAAAATATTATGTTGAAGCTACTAAAGATTTTAGAAAGACTTCTAGTCTATTTGTTATCTTTTCTGGTTCCAGGAAAGGTCAGAAGGCCTCCGCCATTTCTTTGGCGTCTTGGTTAAAGTCTTTGATTCATCATGCTTATGTCGAGTCGAGTAAAATTCTGCCTCAAAGGATTACAGCTCATTCTACTAGGTCAGTTTGTACTTCCTGGGCATTTAGGAATGAAGTTTCTGTTGATCAGATTTGCAAAGCAGCAACTTGGTCTTCTTTGCATACTTTTACTAAATTCTACCATTTTGATGTGTTTTCTACCAAAAACTGCTTCAGAAGAAGAAAAGTACTTCAGGCAGCTGTTTCAGTTTGATTCTTCTGCTTATAATTTCAGTTTTTTTCATTATTAAGATTAAAACTTTTGTTTTGGGTTGTGGATTATTTTTCAGCGGAATTGGCTGTCTTTATTTTATCCCTCCCTCTCTAGTGACTCTTGCGTGGAAGTTCCACATCTTGGGTATTTATTATCCCATACGTCACTAGCTCATGGACTCTTGCTAATTACATGAAAGAAAACATAATTTATGTAAGAATTTACCTGATAAATTCATTTCTTTCATATTAGCAAGAGTCCATGAGGCCCACCCTTTTTTTGTGGTGGTTATGATTTTTTGTATAAAGCACAATTATTCCAATTCCTTATTTGATGCTTTCGCTCATTTCTTATCACCCCACTTCTTGGCTATTCGTTAAACTGAATTGTGGGTGTGGCGAGGGGTGTATTTATAGGCATTTTGAGGTTTGGGAAACTTTGCCCCTCCTGGTAGGAATTTATATCCCATACGTCACTAGCTCATGGACTCTTGCTAATATGAAAGAAATGAATTGTTTTTTGTTTTTTTAAATAATTTTTTTTATTGAGGTAGTGCACAATAACATGGAAACAAAACATATGTCCAGATACAAAACAGGTCTGTGAATGAAAATTTAAACTGTATAAATTAACCGAACCACAAGTCTAGCATGGAGAAAATAAATTCTGGCTAAGAGTACAAGATTATGTCCAGAATGTGGATTATAAGATGTATAGTATACAGGGAGTGCAGAATTATTAGGCAAGTTGTATTTTTGAGGATTAATTTTATTATTGAACAACAACCATGTTCTCAATGAACCCAAAAAACTCATTAATATCAAAGCTGAATAGTTTTGGAAGTAGTTTTTAGTTTGTTTTTAGTTATAGCTATTTTAGGGGGATATCTGTGTGTGCAGGTGACTATTACTGTGCATAATTATTAGGCAACTTAACAAAAAACAAATATATACCCATTTCAATTATTTATTTTTACCAGTGAAACCAATATAACATCTCAACATTCACAAATATACATTTCTGACATTCAAAAACAAAACAAAAACAAATCAGTGACCAATATAGCCACCTTTCTTTGCAAGGACACTCAAAAGCCTGCCATCCATGGATTCTGTCAGTGTTTTGATCTGTTCACCATCAACATTGCGTGCAGCAGCAACCACAGCCTCCCAGACACTGTTCAGAGAGGTGTACTGTTTTCCCTCCTTGTAAATCTCACATTTGATGATGGACCACAGGTTCTCAATGGGGTTCAGATCAGGTGAACAAGGAGGCCATGTCATTAGATTTTCTTCTTTTATACCCTTTCTTGCCAGCCATGCTGTGGAGTACTTGGACGCGTGTGATGGAGCATTGTCCTGCATGAAAATCATGTTTTTCTTGAAGGATGCAGACTTCTTCCTGTACCACTGCTTGAAGAAGGTGTCTTCCAGAAACTGGCAGTAGGACTGGGAGTTGAGCTTGACTCCATCCTCAACCCGTAAAGGCCCCACAAGCTCATCTTTGATGATACCAGCCCAAACCAGTACTCCACCTCCACCTTGCTGGCGTCTGAGTCGGACTGGAGCTCTCTGCCCTTTACCAATCCAGCCACGGGCCCATCCATCTGGCCCATCAAGACTCACTCTCATTTCATCAGTCCATAAAACCTTAGAAAAATCAGTCTTGAGATATTTCTTGGCCCAGTCTTGACGTTTCAGCTTGTGTGTCTTGTTCAGTGGTGGTCGTCTTTCAGCCTTTCTTACCTTGGCCATGTCTCTGAGTATTGCACACCTTGTGCTTTTGGGCACTCCAGTGATGTTGCAGCTCTGAAATATGGCCAAACTGGTGGCAAGTGGCATCTTGGCAGCTGCACGCTTGACTTTTCTCAGTTCATGGGCAGTTATTTTGCGCGTTGGTTGGTTGACTATTTTGAATGAAACGCTTGATTGTTCGATGATCACGCTTCAGAAGCTTTGCAATTTTAAGAGTGCTGCATCCCTCTGCAAGATATCTCACTATTTTTGACTTTTCTGAGCCTGTCAAGTCCTTCTTTTGACCCATTTTGCCAAAGGAAAGGAAGTTGCCTAATAATTATGCACACCTGATATAGGGTGTTGATGTCATTAGACCACACCCCTTCTCATTACAGAGATGCACATCACCTAATATGCTTAATTGGTAGTAGGCTTTCGAGCCTATACAGCTTGGAGTAAGACAACATGCATAAAGAGGATGATGTGGTCAAAATACTCATTTGCCTAATAATTCTGCACACAGTGTACAGGGATGAAGGTAGAGATATGAGACTTACGTGGAGCTGAGATGGTTAACTGGCACATATGGTAAAGAAACCTCATTTTATAACCTTTGGCTTATTAAGGGTAAGAATGGTCCCCATCTTACTGCGAAGACCCTAGAGTAATGTATTTATTCATAGTGACTTATGGCAAGATGGGGTTAGTAAGGTGGTTTTATTTTGGGGAAAGGGGGATTCAGCGGGCAAGAGCCGCTCTGGTTAAAAAAAAAAGGGGGGAAACAGAGGGGGGGGGGGCGCGTCCGGGTGTGTGAGTGGTATAGTATTGTTATTATAGTTTAGTATGAGCTCTATTGATCTCGCCATAAACTTAATGGGGTGGGAAAAAGGGTGGTTGAAGCATGGTTTCCTCCAAAAATATCCAAAGCCACTCAGAGGCCTTACCAAAATTATAAACTAAATATATATATTGGCAAAGATACATGGAGCTCGCGACTAGACAGTAATGACCAAGGAGATATGCTGTATATATAGTAACTTGTGCTTTGATGTTATGAAAACTGCATGTGTGGCATGCTAACTGTATACTGATCTAAAGAAGGAGTAATAGGACCGTGAAGGGGGCCTAAAACTATTTTGTCGAATGACTGTGTCTCTGATCCCTCAGGAAATCTCAATAGTGTTAGATTGTTGGCTCAAATTAACTATAAAGGGTTGCTGACGACCAATTATGCATTGAGCTTGTGGAGCTAAATATCTCTCCTTAGAGAACTTATTTTGGAAAAACTCTACAAAGTAATAAAAACAATAGATCTGAGAGATTTCTGCAGAAACATAGTCATGGGACCTGCGCAGTGTGATACTGTATGATTGTGGCTTTAATTATCGACTAATGTATGTAATGTTGTTTAAGGGATATTAGCGAGGGTACTTTCAACTGGTCTAAATGTGAATGTCCTTCATCCATCAGAGGGGAGTAATTGCCAAATACAAGAGTATGAATATGGAACCCACAAGTAATACTAGGCTATACTAAATTTGGGGAGATAGTATGATTTGCTTCAGTAATAGTTGAGACTTGTTAAGGGTATGACAATGTACAGTATTATTTATGTTGAAAATATTTTATTCAAAAATTTTCATATATAAAATAAACAATAAACATTGGTCACAAATCTCAGCATTTAAAGGTCATTCGATACATTGAAAAAGCTCTACATTCCCATGTATATAGTTAACAGATTCTAAGGATGTCTCTACACCCCCGAGGGGGTTAATGGTGTTGTTTCTGAAATGCTTTGCTCAGCCCGGTCCACTTCCGCCCCTCCTCCTCTCCTCATAGCTTCATAGTAATGTATAAAGGGTTCCCATTGTTGAAGGAATGGTTTTTTATCATCTAGATATTCTGCTGTGGAGCTCGCCATCTCGAAATGGAATATCATCTTTTGTTTTATCCTTTCAAAACTAGGGGGAGTTTCTTTCCAAAATTTGGCTATGCCTAGTCTAACAATTGTACATATCCACCTAGCTAACTTATTATTATACTTAGATATGCCAGGGATTGGAAAGTGGAGTAAAGCCTGTTCCATAGTCAAAATGATTGGTTTTTGGAAGATATCGCTCAGAAGAGCAGATGTATGGTTCCAGGTTTCTCTAACGCTATTGCATTCCCACCACATATGTGGGTATGTCCCAAGTTCGCCACAGCCTCTGTAACAGAGGTTGGATGATGGGTCTCCTCCATTTCCTGATCTAGTTGGGAATAGGTACCATCTGAAAGCTACCTTAAGGAAATTTTCCCTTAGGGTCGCGTTTTGCGAGAAAGATAAGCCGTTAGCTAAGGTCTCTCTCCACGTCTTAACTGACCAAGTTTTCCCTGTGTCATTTTCCCATTTTAGCATTATAGGTGGTTTACTGTCTTGAGGTTCGCTGCTGAATAGAGTGTACAAGGTGGATATGCCCCCTCTGATTTGATGATCCGTTAGGCAGAGCCTCTCTAGTGTGGTGTTTGTAGGGACCCTCTCCCCCCCTAAGACTTGCTGTGCTCTAGATTTTAATTGTAGGTAGTGATACCAAATATTCTTGTCTTCGTGATCTAGAGCCTGATATTGTTCATATGTAATCATCCTACCTTCTTTATATATATCTGCAATTCTATAGAGTCCTCTATTACGCCATTTTTGTTGAGTGGTTTTATCAAAAGAGGTATTATTAGTTATCAAAGGGGTGATCATAGATCTCCTATTGAGTAAGGGGAATTTAGAGTTTAATGTTTTCCAAATGTGTAGGGTGTGTTGGATTGTGATATATTCGCATCTTTTGGTGGTAGATGTGGTGCCAGGTGTCCATAAGAGGTTAGATAATGGGATGGTATTCATAACACTTGATTCAATATTTACCCATTGTGAATTGTTGTTGATATTGAACCAGTGTAGGGTTTGGGCAGTGCGGGCTGAATAATAATACGATATTAGATTTGGGAGACCTATCCCCCCATCTCCCTTAGCAGTACACATAAGTTTCTTATTGATTCTCGCTCTTTTACCTTGCCACACAAATTTTAAGATGTCCTTCTGGAGTATTTGCAGATCTGATAAGGGGAGAGATATGGGTAGGGAGCGGAATAAGTAGAGTAACTTAGGTAATAAGGACATCTTAGTCGAGATAATTCTTCCATAGAATGAGATTTTGAGTTTCATCCATTTTGTAATTAAAGCTCTAATGTTTTTAAACATAGGAAGGTAGTTTAGCTGGTATAGAGAGTGTATGTTATTAGATAAGTTGATTCCTAAGTATTTAATGGACTTCTTTGGCCATTTAAATGAAAAGTTAAGTTCCATTAATTTTTTAGTGTGGCTTGGGATACTGACTCCAAGGGCTTCGCATTTCTCGTCATTTATTTTATATCCCGAAAGGGATCCGAATTGTTGTATTAGTTTATAAACTGGAGGGAGGGAGAGTAAGGGTTTAGTCAATGTCAGGATTATATCGTCAGCAAATAGGGAGATCTTATGTTCTGTTTGGCCTACTTGTATACCAGAAATATCCTGGTTTTTCCTTATCTTGATAGCTAATGGTTCTATGCTTAAGGCGAATAAAAGCGGGGACAGTGGGCAGCCTTGTCTGGTTCCATTATTAACATGTATGGGGTTCGATTGGTAGCCTGACAATTTGACATAAGCTGTTGGGTGTGAGTATAATGTTTTGATGGCATCATAGAAGGGACCTGTGATACCTACTGTTTCTAAAACCGCAAACATATAGTCCCAGTTAATTCTATCGAATGCCTTCTCTGCATCCAATGAGAGGAACAGAGAAGGCACTCTTTCAATCGTGGCTATATTAATCAAATTGATAATTTTCCTCGTGTTATCTGGGGCTTCTCTTTGCGTGATAAAACCTACTTGGTCTGGGTGGATTAATTTAGTAAGAAGTGGGTTGAAGCGGTTTGCTAAAATTTTGGTAAATAGTTTAATGTCCTGATTGATAAGAGAGATGGGCCTGTAGTTTTGGCAATGTTGCTTGTTTTTTCCCGGTTTTGGGATCACTGTGATTCGAGCCATCAACATTTCTCTGGGGATTTCCTTACCTTGCATCATAGCATTAAAAACTATAACTAGTTGGGGTACTAAGATAGGGTGTAATATTTTGTAGAATATGGCAGGAAAGCCATCGGGTCCTGGGGCTTTGGATCGTTTGAGGTTCTTTATATTGAGTATTATCTCTTCTGGGGTTATGGGTTTATTTAGGGAGTCGAGTTCGTCTGTGGTGATGGTTTGTAGAGTGCTGTCTCCAAGAAAAGACAATAGATCAAGGGCTCTGTTTCTCTCTGTATGTGTTGTTAAGTTATATAGTTTACTATAGTAGTCTGCGAATAAGTTCGCTATGTCTTGAGGGTCATTGGTAGTCTTATTATTTGGGGCTTGTATCTGTGGGACTGTCGTGGTTTTCACTATATCTTTTAGTTTGTTAGCTAGCATTCGGTCCGGCTTATTGCTGTAGATGTAATATTGGGTGTCTACTATTTTTATTGATCTAGCTGCCTCTTTGTTTAGAAGCGAGTCTAGCTCTGCATTTTTGGCTTTAAGCTGATTGACTAAAGATCGGGAGGGATTAAGTCCGAGTTGTGATCTCAGCCTGTTAGTTTCTGCTTTTAATTCTAGTGTTTTAGTTTCTCTGAGCTTATTTTGTCTTCTGGTTTCGGCCATGAGTAAGCCTCGTGTGTAAGCCTTCAATGCTCCCCATTCGAGGGTAGGGTTTTGTGTGGAGTTATTGTTAATGGTAATGAATTCAACTATTTGCTGTTTTAACTTTTCTAGTTCCGGCCCTTCCCTGAGCAGAGATGCATTTAGGGTCCAAGATTTAGTCCTATGTGGATTAATCAATCCTGCTAGAGTGATTTCCATTATGGAGTGGTCGGACCAGGAGCAGTTTGTGATGGACGCGTCATTAAGCAATGGTACTAAAATTTGACTTAAGATATAGTCTATTCTGGACTGTGAAGAGTGCATAGGAGAATAGTATGTGTAGTCTCTAGCATCCCCATTCCGGGCTCGCCAACAATCTATTAAGTTGTGGTCTAATGTAAAGTCTAATAAGATTCTGCTCGGTTTTGTAGGTGTATTTGGAGATGTGTGTGCTTGTGAGGATCTGTCGATTTTGTCATTCATAGTGATATTGAAATCACCCCCTACTATAGTTTTATATCTTTTCCATAGAGTAAGGTGCTTGCTTAGTTTAGAGATAAAGTTAGCCTGTGATTCATTGGGGGCATATACGTTAACTAATAGGAGTGGGGTGTTTTGTATCAAGCCTTGTATTATTAGATATCTCCCTTCTTTGTCTCTTATTACCGATTCTTCTTGGAAATTTAGGGATGAGTGAATTAAAATGGAAACTCCGCATTTTTTTTTTGGGCCTATAGCATGATATTGCGTGGGGTATGCCTTATCCCAGTAAGTGGGTGTATAAGCTGATGTGAAATGTGTTTCCTGCAACATTATAATCTTAGCCCCCAGTGCCTTGTATTCCATGATTGCTTTTTTCCTTTTGATGTCAGAATTTAGCCCTCTGACGTTATGTGATATTATTTTTATGGGCATGTTGTAGTGTCGGGGAGGACTGCTTTAGAAAAGTACCTGTGAGTCTGTGAGAGGAGGATCATGGTCTCTCTGAGTTGGAGGAGGGGTTTCATGGACCAGGCCGAGCTCAGCTTCAGTAGAGGAGTTGTAATCACGCCTTCATGAATGACAGAAAAGAGGTTTAACACAACATACATTGTTTCTTTAGGCTTCACAAAATCAACAACAACTTTCTGAGCCAACTCACCATAAAGAAGTGACCAAAGGACTAGTGACCAAAATTGAAACATAAATAAAATATAAATAAATGTTAGATAAAGACTTATGCATGTCTTATCATATAAGTATTACATCTCATTCTACCTGATCAGGTGCTTAATATGAGCGTGGGAAAGGGGGGGGGGGGGGAGGGGGGAGACAAAAAAAAAGGGGGGGTCTGGGTGAGGGGGGGGTATTGAACATATCCTAAGAGTATATATTATTTGTGTAACAGATGACATTGAACAGTAGAATCCAGTGTTTTAGTGAGGGTTAGAGGATATAAATCCCTGAGGTCCCTTTTGAGGTAGATTGGTAATTAGGGGTGAGAGGGGCCAGTAATGACTCTTATCTAAAATTTTAGCGTAGGAGCCTCGTAGGGGCAGGACTTAGCTGTGGGAAGCGGGGAGCTGGAAAGGGGGCTTTACCTCACCTTAGCGAGTTATGCCTCAGGGACTTAACTTATGAACATTATAACCTAGAACTGGTTAATAAAAACAACTTGAACACAAAACCTAGTAACAATGAGTCTGACACAAAAAAACATTACCATGTAGGCCTTGTCCCAATTCAATGGGATAGGCCTTACATCTTGAGATTTAGTCCTGAGAGACTCACAGCTTCTTATATTAGCATTGGTCTCATGTTGGTGAGTCAGTAGCTTCGTCGGAATCTTCTTCCTCTAGATCCTTGTTAGGGGTAATCTTCTGTTTCTTTGCTTTTCCATTCCTCCCGACTGGTGTCCACTCTTTTTGAAAAGCTTTTCTAGGAGGAACTGAACTTGCGGGAGTAATAGTGATGTCATTTTGAATTTGTAGTCGGTCTAATAGAGCCTTTCCTTCCTCTAGGGTGGTACAGCTGTAATTCCCATTCTGGTGTGTGAAGGTTAATTTAAAGGGAAAGTTCCACCTGTATTTTAAATGTTCCTTTGTGAGAGCGGCAGTGATGGGTTTCAAATCCCTTCTTTTCCTGAGTGTAATTGGAGCAAGATCCGTGTAGATTTGGATATTATGTCCTTCAAATTCTATACATCTTTTGTCTCTTGCAGCTTTCAAAATCCGTTCTTTAACGTGATAGTAGTGTAGTTTTAAGATGACATCCCTGTTGGCATTTTGTTGTGGCCTTGTGAGAGCCCTATGGACCCTGTCCATCAGCAGCATGGTTGGTTCTATATCTGGAACTAATTGTACAAATAGCTCAGTAACTGTTTCCTCTAGATTACTATAAGTCTCTGGAAGATTTCGGATTCTTAGGTTAGATCTGCGTGATCTGTTTTCCAGATCTTCTATCTGCTCTTCGAGTCTACGGACATATGCAGAGTTATCTTGTATCGAGTTTCTGAGGATGGGGATTTCTTCGGTCACACTGTCCAGTTTTTCTTCCAAATCAGCAGTTCTCCCACCTATCTCTCTGAGGTCTTGTTTGATTTCAGCTAGGGCCATTTTAAATTCTTCTTGAAACAAAGACTTAATTTGGGATAGAAGCTCTTTGTTGGTTTCCTCTGTTCTAGGTTCCCCAGGTTTCTCAGTGCTCTGTGTTGGAGAGCTAGGTGCCACAGGGGAATTACCTTTATCTATACCTTTTTGTTTAGATTGGGATCTTGATAGGCATTCCTTTACTGTTTGTGACTTATTCTTCATTTTGGGGCGTTTGATAGAGGGTATCTCTTGTTTGGGGTTTTCGGTTGTGGGGAACCTAGGTGTTCAGTATGTCTTGCACTTGTTTACTCTTAGGGTTTATAGGGACTATTTAGGGTTATACGCTCATGTTGATAGGAACCCTCTATTTACAGGGTACATGTGAATCCAATGTCAGGCAAAATAGATGTTAAGATTGCAGTCTCTATCACATTGTGCTTTTAAGGAGGTGAGGTAGATGTGTTAAGTGGTCTCTCTTGTCAAATGACTTAAAGGCTCCTGCAAATTCTCTATAAATATTCCCAAGCCGCTGCTACAGAGTTTCACAGCCCGGGTATAGAGTTTGGAGATAGGGAGCCTTGTAAGGAGACTGTCCATGTATAAAGAAGGTTGCTCTCACATTAGGTCTTGTTACAAAAAATGGCGACTTTTCCCGCCTGCTAGGTCTTCCTCTCTGCAGACCCCTTTACGCTCTTGAATATTTCCCAGCTGTCAGCGCTAACTGTGAGAGCTCTTATATGGAAGCTGATGCCTGCATAAATCATTCTTTCCCAATAATGTCCTTAGTGCAATATCTTTCTGTTAGCCAAAGTGTATCGCAATGCCTTGTGCTGTAACGTGCAGGCCGCTATCTGAGATAGGTATTATCGGGTGTGTGAAGGAGTAAAATGTCTTACCCTCTCTCTGTGATTTGGTTACTTGGGTAGAGTCTTCTCTCTCATTCCGGTTACAACCGGATTGATATGCCACTGTTCTCTTAGACGATCCGTTCTTATGTTGTCTCAGATGCCGGTGTAGGCCGAAGCCCCGGACCTTCCTGTCACCTCCTCCGGTGCTTCAGATCGGCCTGGCTCCGGATCCCCTCTTGCAATAAAAATACCTCTCAAGAAAGCTATCTATGGGCTCTCAGATACTTCTCTGTTGGTTTTGTTGGTATTTTAGCGCTTATTAATGTTGTAAATAATACTTTAAAAGGCTTTTTGTTCACGAGCTCTGTGTCTGCACGTCTGCTCTGCAGCTCACCAAGCTCCGCCCCGTTTCGTACAGTATTATTTAAACATTAGAATAAGATAGGACCTATAATCTGAGGCGAGCTCAGTAAACTTTGTGTAGGAACACTCAATATACAGTTGGACCAAATTAATCATAGGGGTTAGTTCCTGACCAATTATGCATTAAGCTTATGGGACTAAATATTCCTCTTCAGGAATCATCATGGGAACCCGGAGGGTACAACTTTGCCTTTAAAAACTCTACATAATAATAAAAATAATATATCTGAGAGATTTCTGTAGAAACATGGAGTCATGGAACAGGGGCCTTGTGGTACCATGTAAATGTCGCTTTAGTTGTCAACTGAGGTATGCAGCGTTGTTTAAGGAATGTTAGCCGAAGTATTTTCAACTGGCCTAACTGTGAATGTCCCCTGACTCATAGAGGGGAGTAATTGCCAAGTACAAGAGTATGAACATGGAACCCAAAAAAAAATAATAGGCTATGCTAAATTTGGGTAAATAGTATGATTTGCTTCCGTAATAGTAGAGACTTGTTGAGGGTATGATAATGTACAACATTGTTCAAACATTAGAATAAACTAGGACCTATGGACTAAGGCAAGCTCAGTAAACATGATATAGGAACACACACTATGCCCAAGTTAAACAAAATGCAAAATTTACCCCTAAAAGTAATCAAAATTGGGACCATTCTGTAGGAACGGAGAGGCGATGTTCAGACTAGTCACCTCAATGTATAACCTCTACTTCAGGCATACTATAGGTGACTAACAAAGGGAAACTGTATACTCAGGGAAAACGCATGTAACACAATCAGAGATGGTCAGGAGGGTTTTCAACATTAAGGACAAGCCGGGTGATCATCAGGTTACCGTCATTGTCCAAAGCTTATCATTCACCGGGGCTAACCCTCTGTAACCAGTGTCTCAGAATATGAAAGTGGGAAACGGGGTTCTTAGATGCAAATCCTAGGGGATCAGCTCAACAAGAATGTCTAAACTGACTACTAACAGACGTTCCAGGCTGCAGCGTCTCTCCAAAAACACTGAAAGCTTCTAACCAACTCCTCTCCTGCAGCAAACAAGAGTCTTATATCTGTAGTGACCAATGAGCAGGTCCGCTGCAGGAATGGAGGTTAACCTGGTAGAACTGGACTTCACAGTGAGAAAACAGGTGCAAGAGGGATCTGGGGTAATCGGTGGAGGAATAACAGGACTTGTCAGAACACATACTGATCCAGGTCTCCTCCCGGTCAGCTGCAACGCAAGGGGGCTCCATTCCTATCTCCAACCCTGTTGTGTATTTGCGTGTGGCTCAGAAAAACTATCGGCGTCTTCTCCTAGCTCGAGAGCCAAGTGTATGTAATGAGCTTCAGATGTTGTCAAGTGCAAGTTGGTGGGGGCAGATTATCTTAATTCTCAGACGTTTGGTTGCAGGACGTTCAGGACCCTTGGGTTCTAGAAGTTGTCTCCCAGGGTTACAGGATAGCGTGCAGATCTCATCTGCCCGAGGGCAGATTTCTCCTGTCAAACCTGTCTTCAGGACCGGAGAAGAGAGAGGCCTTTCTAGAGTGTGTAAGAGATCTCGCCTCTCTCTGGGTTATCGTACCAGTAACCCTAGCAGAAAGGAGTCTAGGGTACTATTCCAATCTTTTTGTGGTCCCAAAGAAGGACATGTTCCGCCCGATTCTGGACCTAAAGTGTTTGAACAAGTTTCTGAGTGTTCCATCGTTCAAAATGGAAATGATCAGATCGATTCTGCCCCTAGTTCAAGAGGGACAGTTCATGACAACTATAGATTTGAAGGATGGTTACCTTCATGTGCCAATCCACAAGGATCACTTCAGGTTCCTGAGATTTGCGTTTCTGGACCAACACTTCCAGTTTGTGGCCCTTCCTTTTGGTCTAGCGACGACCCAGAGAGTCTTCACGAAGGTTTTGGGGGCGCTACTAACAGTGGCCAGATCCAAGGGCATTGCAGTGGCGCCTTATCTGGACGACATCTTAGTTCGAGTGCTCTTCTCTTGCTTCTCCGAACTCACGGTTGGAAGATCAACTCCTGGGCACGATAATAGACTCTATGTCCATGAAGATATTTCTCACGGATCTGCGGCGCTGGAAACTTGCGTCCACCTTTCTTGCCTTTCAGTCCTCCACAAACCCGTCGGTGGCTCAATGTATGGAGGTTATAGGTCTCATGGTGTCAAGCATAGATGTCATCCCATTCGCCAGGTTCCACCTCAGACCTCTTCAATTGTGCATGTTGAGACAGATGTGAAAGATCTGAATGATCGCCGTTCCACTGATATCCATGGATGGTCTGACTCTGAGCTCCCTCTCTTGGTGGACCCGTCCGGAGCAACTGTCCGTGGGGACATCCTTCTTGAGACAGTCCTGGGTGATTGTGACCATGGACGCCAGTCTGTCAAGATGGGGAGCTGTTTGGGGTGCCAAGATGGCACAAGGAAAGTGGTCCAGGGAGGAGTCTCTCCTTCCGATCAACATCCTAGAACTAGGAGCAATTTACAATGCTCTGAAGCATTACATCAACCATCAAGGGGGTACGAGGAGCTCCCTCGCAATGATGGAGGTGTCTCGGATTTTGGAATGGACGGAGTCCCACGACTGCTCGCTCTCAGAGATTCACATACCAGGTGTGGACAACTGGGAAACAGACTTTCTCAGCAGACAATCCTTCCATCCGGGGGAATGGTCTCTTCACCCCGAGGTGTTTGCGGAGATTTGTCACAAATGGGGAACACCGGAGATAGATCTCATGGCGTCCAGACTCAATTGCAAGCTTCTTCGATACGGGTCGAGGTCCAGTGATCCCCAGGCAGAACTGAGATGCCCTAGTGGTTCCTTGGAAATTCTGTCTAGCTTACATTTTTCCACCGCTTCCAAATCTACCTCGAGTAGTGGCACACATCAAACAGTAGCGGGCCTCAGCCATTCTGATTGCTCCTTCATAGCCGCGGAGGACGTGGTTTGCGGATCTGGTGGGGATGTCATCCTCTACACCGTGGAGTTTACCCTGTCTCAGGGATCTGCTGTCACAGGGTCCTTTTCAACATCGAAATCTAGATTCTCTGAGGCTGACTGCGTGGAGATTGAACGCCTAGTCTTAGCAAGAGAGGCTTTTCTGAGAGTGTGATTGATGCTCTAATTCAGGCAAGGAAGCCTGTCACTCGTCGCATCTACCATAAGGTGTGGAGGACTTGTCCCGGTATGAGAAGCATGGATATCCTTGGCATAAGGTGAAGGTATCCAGGATTTTGGCCTTTTCTCCAGGATGGTTTGTAGAATGGGCTTTCCGCTAGTTCCTTAAAGGGACAGATTTCGGCATTATCAGTTTTGTTGCATAGGAGACTCGCTGAGCTCCCTGACAGTCAGTCTTTTTTGTTCAGGCTCTGTCTAGAATCAGGCCTGTCTTTAGACAGTTGGCTCCACCTTGGAGCTTAAAGTGAAGGTAAACTTTGAGGAATGAAAGCCCATTTCTTTTACAAGATGTACCGAGTCCACGGTTTTCATCCTTACTTGTGGGATATTATCCTTCCCAACAGGAAGTGGCAAAGAGCACCTACAGCAGAGCTGTCTATATAGCTCCTCCCTTGACTCCACCCCCCAGTCATTCTCTTTGCCGGCTCTAAGCAGGAAGGGTAAAGTGAAAGAAGTGATAGTATGTTAGTTTTATTTTCTCAAGCAAGACTTTTTTATTTCTAAATGGTACCGGTGAGTGCTATTTATTCCCAGGCAGCAGATGGATGAAGACTTCTGCCGGGAAACTGATGATCTTAGCAGTTGTTACTAAGATCCAGAGTAGTTCCCACAGTATGGCTGAGGAGTACTTAAGAAACTTCAGTGTGAGGAACGTTTTTCATGCTACAGCATTGAGGTATGTTCAGTCATTTATTTTTTCTGAAGAGACTGTGTTATTTCAGAAACGGCAGACAGCATCCCCATGAGGGATAGGGTAAGCAGTAATCCTAATGTAAAGAGAGGGTATTACTGGACCTATATGTTGGATAGTTGACACTTATGATTTAATGTTTGTGGGCAAACGTTTTTCTAGAAGGGAGTGAAAGATATCGTATATGAACCCACATGGCTTTGAAACCGCTCTGGTGCAGTTAGTGTTAAGGCTAGAGACATAGAGTGTAATGGGCGCGGCCTATTTTCGTGCCTCAGTTGCGCTATTCATTTTCACTTGCAAGCAGCAAGCTCCAGCTCCGGTGGGCCTATCAGACAGTTTAGGCCTAAATCGAAGGGTTAATCCGATTTTACAGACCCCTGAGGGCAGGTAGGCGCCACAGCAGAGCTGTGGCGAGGTGCAGAGTTTTTTTGTTTTTTTGTTTAAATAACGTTTTTTAGTGGTACGTTTTCTGTCTTAAGGGTTAAGAATTCCTTTCCTTGTGGGGCAATCTTAACTAACAATTTGGGATACATTTATCATAAAATTTTGATAATTTGATCGTTTTAAAGCAGTTTTGGAAAAATTGTATGCTTTTTTTCTCTTAAAGGCGCAGTACCGTTTTTTCAGATTATTTTTTCTTCAAAATAAAGTGTTTTCAAGCCTGTTTGTGGTCATTACTAGCCTGTTTAACATGTCTGACATTGAGGAAAGCCAATGTTCCATGTGTTTAGAAGCCATTGTGGAACCCCCACTTAGAATGTGTCCCTCATGTACTGAGAAGTCTTTACATTGCAAAGAACATATTTTAGCAGATAAAAGTATGTCTCAGGATAATTCTCAGTCAGAAGAGAATTAGGTTATGCCATCTAGTTCTCCCCAAGTGTCACAACCCTTATCTTCCACTCAAGTGACGCCAAGTACTGCTAGTGCGTCTACCTCATTCACCCTGCAGGATATGGCTGGAGTTATGTCTACTACCCTTACAGAGGTATTATCTAAACTGCCTGGCTTGCAGGGTAAGCGCAGTAGGTCTGGTATTAGAGTAAATACTGAGCCCTCTGATGCTTTATTGGCCATCTCCGATGTACCCTCACAGTGTTCTGAGATGGGGGTGGGGGATTTGCTGTCTGAGGGAGAACTTTCTGATGCAGGAAAGATGTTACCTCAAACAGACTCAGATATGGTGGTCTTTAAGTTTAAGCTTGAACACCTCCGTGTTTAGCGACTCTGGATGATTGTGACACTATTGTCATTCCACCAGAGAAATTGTGTAAGATGGATAAATATCTAGAGGTTCCTACTTACACTGATGTTTTTCCAGTCCCTAAAAGAATTTCGGACATTGTTACTAAGGAATGGGATAGACCAGGCATTCCGTTCTCTCCCCCTCCTACTTTTAAGAAAATGTTTCCCATATCTGACACCATTCGGGACTCCTGGCAGACGGTCCCTAAGGTGGAGGGAGCTATTTCTACCCTGGCTAAGCGTACAACTATACCTATCAAGGACAGTTGTGCTTTCAAGGATCCTATGGATAAAAAATTAGAGGGTCTGTTAAAGAAATTGTTTATTCATCAGGGTTTTCTTCTACAATCTATAGCGTGCATTGTTCCAGTAACTACTGCAGCAGCTTTCTGGTTCGAGGCCCTAGAGGAGTCTCTTAAGGTTGAGACCCCTTTAGAGGATATTTTGGATAGAATTAAGGCTCTTAAGCTAGCTAATTCTTTTATTACTGATGCCGCTTTTCAAATGGCTAAGTTAGCGGCAAAGAATGCAGGCTTTGCCATTTTAGTGTGTAGAGCGTTATGGCTTAAGTCTTGGTCTGCTGATGTGTCATCAAAATCTAAGCTGTTGACTATTCCTTTTAAAGGTAAGACCCTATTCGGGCCTGAACTGAAGGAGATAATTTCCGACATTACGGGAGGTAATGGCCATACCCTTCCTCAGGACAAGTCGGTTAAAATGAGGGCCAAACAAAATAATTTTCGTTCCTTTCGAAACTTTAAGGGTGGACCCTCTACTTCCGCCACAAAGCAGGAGGGAAATTTGGCACAGTCCAAGGCAGTCTGGAGACCTAACCAGAACTGGAATAAAAGTAAACAGGCCAAGAGGCCCGTGGCTGCTACCAAGACAGCATGAAGGGGCAGCCCGCGATCCGGGTCCGGATCTAGTAGGAGGCAGACTTTCTCTCTTCGCTCAGGCTTGGGCAAGAGATGTTCAGGATGTCTGGGCATTAGAAATTGTGACCCAGGGGTATCCTCTAGAATTCAAAGACTCTTTCCCAAGGGGGAGAGTTCATCTTTCTCGTTTGTCTGTAAACCAGATAAAAAGAGAGGCGTTCTTACGCTGTGTAGAAGATCTATTTACCATGGGAGTAATCTGCCCAGTTCCGAAGCTAGAACAGGGGCAGGGGTTTTACTCCAATCTGCTCGTGGTTCCCCAAAAAAGAGGGAACTTTCAGACCGATTTTAGATCTAAAAATTCTAAACAAATTCCTCAAAGTGCCATCCTTCAAGATGGAAACTGTTAGGACAATTTTACCAATGATCCAGGAGGGTCAATATATGACCACCGTGGATTTGAAGGATGCGTATCTTCACATCCCTATCCACAAAGATCATCACCAGTTCCTCAGGTTCGTCTTCCTGGACAAACATTACCAGTTTGTGGCCCTTCCTTTCGGGTTGGCCACAGCTCCCAGAATTTTCACAAAGGTGCTTGGGTCCCTTTTGGTGGTTCTAAGGCCACGGGGCATAGCAGTGGTGCCCTATCTGGACAATATCTTGATCCAGGCGTCAACGTATCTTCTAGCCAAATCTCACACGGACATCGTGTTGACCTTTCTCAGAACTCACGGGTGGAAGGTGAACATAAAAGAGTTCACTGGTTCCTCTAACGAAAGTTCCATTCCTTGGAACTCTGATAGACTCGGTGGACATGAAGATTTTTCTGACGGAGGTCAGAAAATCAAAGATCTTAACCACTTGCCGAGTGCTTCATTCCATTCCTCGGCCGCCAGTGGCTCAGTATATGGAGGTAATTGGACTAATGGTGGCGGCAATGGACATAGTTCCGTTTCCTTGTTTACATCTCAGACCACTGGAATTCCCTGAAAGCTCAGGGTGTGTGGACTCAGGAGGAGTCACTACTACCAATAAATATTCTAGAACTGAGAGCGATATTCAACGCGCTTCAGGCGTGGCCTCAGCTGGCTTCGGCCAAGTTCATAAGATTCCAGTCGGATAATATCACGACTGTAGCATATATCAATCATCAAGGGGGAACAAAAGAGTTATCTAACAATGATAGAGGTTGCCAAAATAATTCGATGGGCAGAGACTCACTCTTGCCATCTATCAGCAATATATATCCCAGGAGTGGAGAACTGGGAAGCAGATTTTCTAAGTCGTCAGACTTTTCATCCGGGGGAGTGGGAGCTCCATCCGGAGGTGTTTGCACAATTGATTTATCAATGGGGCACACCAGAATTGGATCTGATGGCATCTCGTTAGAATGCCAAACTTCCTTGTTACGAGTCCAAGTCAAGGGATCCTCAAGCAGTACTGATAGACGCTCTAGCAGTACCATGGTCATTCAACCTGGCTTATGTGTTTCCTCCTTTTCCTCTCCTTCCTCGTCTGATTGCCAGAATCAAGCAGGAAAGGGCTTCGGTAATCTTGATAGCGCCTGCGTGGCCACGCAGGACTTGGTATGCAGACCTGGTGGAAATGTCATCTCTGCCACCGTGGAAACTGCCTCTGAGACAGGACCTTCTCATTCTGGGTCCGTTTCAACATCCAAATCTAGCTTCTCTACAGCTGACTGCCTGGAGATTGAACGCTTGATTTTATCTAAGCATGGTTTCTCTGAGTCAGTCATTAATACCTTGATTCAGGCCCGGAAGCCTGTTACTAGGAAAATTTATCATAAGATATGGCGTAAATATCGTTATTGGTGCGAATCCA
This sequence comes from Bombina bombina, assembly GCF_027579735.1. Taxonomy (NCBI): domain Eukaryota; kingdom Metazoa; phylum Chordata; class Amphibia; order Anura; family Bombinatoridae; genus Bombina; species Bombina bombina. Next base: position 875,832,246 of record NC_069502.1, read on the forward strand.
AAGGGTACTCATGGAATAAGATCAGGATTCCTAGGATTTTGTCTTTTCTCCAAGAAGGATTGGAGAAGGGGTTATCAGCTAGTTCCTTAAAGGGACAGATTTCTGCTTTGTCAATCTTACTACACAAACGTCTGGCAGATGTTCCAGACGTCCAGTCGTTATGTCAGGCTTTGGTTAGCATTAAGCCTGTGTTTAAACCTGTTGCTCCGCCATGGAGTTTGAATTTAGTTCTCAATGTTCTTCAAGGGGTTCCGTTTGAATCCATGCATTCCATTGATATTAAGCTTTTATCTTGGAAAGTTCTGTTTTTAGTTGCTATCTCTTCTGCTCGAAGAGTTTCTGAGCTATCTGCGCTACAATGCGATTCGGCTTATCTTATTTTCCATTGTGATAAGGTGGTGTTGCGTACGAAACCTGGTTTTCTCTTGGAAGGTGTATCCAGTCCACGGGTTCATCCATTACTTGTGGGATATTCTCCTTCCCAACAGGAAGTTGCAAGAGGACACCCACAGCAGAGCTGTCTATATAGCTCCTCCCCTAACTGCCACCCCCAGTCATTCTCTTGCAACTCTCGACAAGAAAGGAAGTATCAAGAGATATGTGGTGACTTAGTGTAGTTTTACCTTCAATCAAGAGTTTGTTATTTTTAAACGGTACCGGCGTTGTACTGTTTTACTCTCAGGCAGGAATTAGAAGAAGAATTCTGCCTGGAGGTTTGATGATCTTAGCGGTTTGTAACTAAGGTCCATTGCTGTTCTCACACATAACTGAAGAATATGGGAAAACTTCAGTTGGGGGAACGGTCTGCAGATTACCTGCTTTGAGGTATGTTCAGTATTTTTATTTCTAGAGAGATGAATAAGTTCTAGAAAATGCTGACAGAGCCTTGTGTATTTGAGGTAAGCTAGATGCAGTGATTTAACAGCGACTGGGATCATGCTTACAAAACAGGGTAATCATGTTAATATTCATATTACTTAGTGACAAAACGTTTACATGATTTCATAAATAGGACGTTTTTTCTCTGAGGGAGATAAATCTTTATTTGGGGCCTAGTTTCAACATGGCTAGTCAGATACTCCTAGGAGTATTTTCTTAAGGCCCCTCTGACATCCAGTACATGGTGGGAGGGGCCTATTTTAGCGCTCTAACTGCGCAGTTTTAATTCAGACTGAGACATCCAGCTTCCCTAGAGGAGTCCTCTGGTATCTGAGGACCATTTCAAAGGGGTTATTTCTGCACAAAATCGTATTTGAGGGCAGGTAGGAGCCTCAGCAGAGCTGTGGCAAGGTGCTCAATTAACTTTTAACGTTTTTTAACGTTTTTCAATCCGGTTTGGGGCCTAAGGGGTTAATCATCCATTTGCAAGTGGGTGCAATGTTGCTTTAGTCTCTTACACACACTGTAAAAATTTCAAAGACTTTACTGTATTTTTACACTGTTTTTCAGTTTAAGTGCTAGTTTTTTTCTCTTAAAGGCACAGTAACGTTTTTGTTAAATTGCTGTTTCACCTTTATTAAAGTTTTTTCCAAGCTTGCTTGTCTCATTACTTGTCTGTTAAACATGTCTGACATAGAGGAAACTCCTTGTTCAATATGTTTGGAAGCCATTGTGGAACCCCCTCTTAGAATGTGTACCAAATGTACTGAAATTTCTATAAACTATAAAGACCATATTATGGCGCTTAAAGACTTATCTCCAGGGGATTCCCTGACTGAAAAGAGGGAGATTATGCCATCTAACTCTCCCCATGTGTCAGAACCTATAACTCCCGCTCAAGTGACGCCAAGTACATCTAGCGCGTCTAATTCTTTTACTTTACAGGACATGACGGCAGTTATGAATGCTACCCTCTCAGAGGTATTGTCCAAACTGCCAGGGCTACAAGGAAAGCGAGACAGCTCTGGGGCTAGAACTAATACAGAGCTTTCTGACGCATTAATGCCTGTGTCCGATATACCCTCACAATACTCAGAAGCCGAGGCAGGTGAGCTTCTATCTGTGGGTGACATTTCAGGCTCAGGGAAGGCGTTACTTCAGTCTGATTCTGAAATGACAGCATTTAAATTTAAGCTTGAACACTTCCGCTTATTGCTTAGGGAGGTTTTAGCGACTCTGGATGACTGTGACCCCATTGTGGTTCCAGAGAAATTGTGTAAAATGGACAAATACTTTGCAGTGCCTGTTTACACTGATGTTTTTCCAGTCCCTAAGAGGTTTTCGGAAATTATTACTAAGGAATGGGATAGACCAGGTGTGCCGTTCTCTCCCCCTCCTGCTTTCAAAAAGATGTTTCCCATAGATACCACCATACGGTACTCGTGGCAGACGGTTCCTAAGGTGGAGGGAGCAGTCTCTACCCTAGCTAAGCGTACAACTATCCCCGTCGAGGACAGTTGTGCTTTCCTAGATCCTATGGATAAAAAATTGGAGGGTCTCCTTAAGAAAATTTTTATACATCAAGGTTTTATTCTCCAACCTCTTGCATGCATTGCTCCAGTTACTGCTGCAGCGGCTTTTTGGTTTGAGTCTCTTGAGGAGGCTCTACAGGTGGAGACCCCGTTAGACAATATTCTAGACAGGATTAAAGCTCTTAAGTTAGCTAACTCCTTTATTTATGACGCCATTTTTCATTTAGCCAAGCTAACGGCTAAGAATTCAGGTTTTGCCATTTTGGCTTAAGTCCTGGTCAGCAGACGTTACTTCAAAGTCTAAGCTTCTTAACATCCCCTTCAAGGTACAGACCCTATTCGGGCCCGGTTTGAAGGAGATCATTTCTGATATTACTGGAGGAAAAGGTCACGCCCTTCCTCAGGATAGGTCCAATAAGTTAAGGACCAAACAGAATAATTTTCGTTCCTTTGAAACTTCAAGAGTGGCGCAGCTTCAGTTTCCTCTAATGCAAAACAAGAGAGAAATTTCGCCCAGTCCAAACCAGTCTGGAGACCTAACCAGGCTTGGAACAAGGGGAAGCAGGCCAAGAAACATGCGGCTGCCTCTAAGACAGCATGAAGGAATAGCCCCCGATCCGGGACCGGATCTAGTGGGGGGCAGACTTTCTCTCTTCGCCCAGGCTTGGGCAAGAGACGTCCAGGATCCCTGGGCATTAGATATTGTTTCCCAGGGATATCTTCTGGACTTCAAAGCTTCATCTCCAAAGGGGAGATTTCATCTCTCACAATTATCTGTAAACCAGATAAAGAGAGAGGCATTCTTACGTTGTGTTCAAGACCTACTGGATATGGGAGTGATCCACCCAGTTCCAAGAGAGGAACAGGGGCAGGGCTTCTATTCAAATCTGTTTATAGTTCCCAAAAAAGAGGGAACTTTCAGACCAATCTTGGATCTCAAGATCCTAAACAAATTTCTCAGGGTCCCATCCTTCAAGATGGAGACTATCCGAACCATCCTCCCTATGATCCAGGAGGGTCAATATATGACTACCGTGGACTTAAAGGATGCTTATCTCCACATTCCGATTCACAGAGATCATCATCAGTTCCTCAGGTTCACCTTCTTAGACAGGCATTACCAGTTTGTGGCTCTTCCCTTCGGGTTAGCCACGGCACCAAGAATCTTTACGAAGGTTCTAGGGTCCCTACTGGCGGTTCTAAGGCCACGGGGCATAGCGGTGGCTCCTTACCTAGATGACATTCTGATACAGGCGTCGACTTTTCAAATCGCCAAGTCCCATACGGATATTGTTCTGGCCTTTCTGAGGTCTCACGGGTGGAAGGTGAACGAAGAAAAGAGTTCTCTCTCCCCTCTCACAAGAGTTTCCTTCCTAGGAACACTGATAGATTCAGTAGAAATGAAAAAATTTTCTGACAGAGGTCAGGTTATTAAAGCTTCTAACTTCCTGCCGTGCTCTTCATTCCACTTCTCGGCCGTCAGTGGCTCAGTGTATGGAAGTAATCAGCCTAATGGTAGCGGCAGTGGCCATAGTTCCGTTTGCCCGCCTACATCTCAAACCACTGCAACTTTGCATGCTCAATCAGTGGAATGGGGATTACACAGATTTGTCCCCTCTGCTAAATCTGGATCAAGAGACCAGGGATTCTCTTCTCTGGTGGTTATCTCGGGTCCATCTCTCCAGGGGAATGAGTTTACACAGGCCAGAGTGGACTATAGTGACGACAGATGCCAGCCTTCTGGGCTGGGGTGCAGTCTGGAACTCCCTGAAGGCTCAGGGTTCGTGGACTCAGGAGGAAGCCCTCCTTCTGATAAACATTCTGGAACTGAGAGCGATATTCAATGCTTTTCAGGCTTGGCCTCAACTAGCTGCGGTCAGGTTCATCAGATTTCAGTCGGACAATATCACGACTGTAGCCTATATCAACCATCAGGGGGGAACAAGAAGCCCCCTGGCAATGTTGGAGGTTTCAAAGATAATTCTATGGGCAGAGGTTCACTCTTGCCATCTCTCAGCTATCCATATCCCAGGAGTAGAGAACTGGGAGGCGGATTTTCTAAGTCGTCACACTTTTCATCCGGAGGAGTGGGAGCTCCATCCGGAGGTATTTGCCCAGCTGATTCAATTATGGGGCAAACCAGAACTGGATCTGATGGCGTCTCGTCAGAACGCCAAGCTTCCTTGTTACGGGTCCAGGTCAAGGGATCCCCAGGCAGCGCTGATAGATGCTCTAGCAGTTCCCTGGTCCTTCAGCCTGGCTTATGTGTTCCCACCATTTCCTCTCCTCCCTCGTCTGATTGCCAAGATCAAGCAGGAGAGAGCTTCTGTGATTTTGATAGCACCTGCATGGCCACGCAGGACTTGGTATGCAAATCTGGTGGACATGTCATCCCTTCCACCATGGACTCTGCTGCTGAGGCAGGACCTTCTACTCCAAGGTCCATTCAAACATCAAAATCTAATTTCTCTGCGGCTGACTGCTTGGAGATTGAACGCTTGATTTTATCAAAACGCGAATCCAAGGGTTACTCATGGAGTAAAGTCAGGATTCCCAGGATATTATCCTTTCTCCAAGAAGGATTGGAAAAAGGATTGTCAGCTAGTTCCTTAAAGGGACAGATTTCTGCTCTGTCTATTCTTCTGCACAAGCGTCTGGCAGATGTTCCAGACGTTCAGGCGTTTTGTCAGGCTTTAGTTAGAATCAAGCCTGTGTTTAAACCTGTTGCTCCGCCATGGAGTTTAAATTTAGTTCTTAAAGTTCTTCAAGGGGTTCCGTTTGAACCTCTGCATTCCATAGATATCAAGCTTTTATCTTGGAAAGTTCTGTTTTTGGTAGCTATCTCTTCGGCTCGAAGAGTTTCAGAGTTATCTGCCTTACAGTGTGATTCCCCTTATCTGATCTTCCATGCAGATAATGTAGTTTTGCGTACCAAACCTGGGTTTCTTCCTAAGGTGGTATCTAATAAGAATATCAATCAGGAGATTGTTGTTCCGTCACTGTGTCCTAATCCTTCTTCAAAGAAGGAACGTCTATTACACAATCTTGACGTGGTTCGTGCTTTAAAGTTTTATTTACAAGCTACTAAGGATTTTCGTCAAACATCTCCATTGTTTGTTGTCTACTCTGGACAGAGGAGAGGCCAAAAGGCTTCAGCATCTTCTCTTTCTTTTTGGCTGAGAAGCATAATCCGTTTAGCTTATGAGACTGCTGGCCAGCAGCCTCCTGAAAGAATTACAGCTCATTCCACTAGAGCGGTAGCTTCCACATGGGCTTTTAAACATGAGGCCTCTGTTGAACAGATTTGTAAGGTGGCGACTTGGTCTTCGCTTCATACTTTTTCTAAATTCTACAAATTTTATACTTTTGTTTCCTCAGAGGCTATTTTTGGGAGAAAGGTCTTGCAGGCAGTGGTGCCTTCCGTTTAAGTTCCTGCCTTGTCCCTCCCTTCATCCGTGTCCTAAAGCTTTGGTATTGGTATCCCACAAGTAATGGATGAACCCGTGGACTGGATACACCTTACAAGAGAAAACAAAATTTATGCTTACCTGATTTTTATTTTTAAGCTACAGTCACCACTGCACCCTATAGTTTCTCTTTTTTCTTGCTTGTCTTCGGTCGAATGACTGGGGGTGGCAGTTAGGGGAGGAGCTATATAGACAGCTCTGCTGTGGGTGTCCTCTTGCAACTTCCTGTTGGGAAGGAGAATATCCCACAAGTAATAGATGAACCCGTGGACTGGATACACCACAAGAGAGAGAAATTTATCAGGTAAGCATAAATTTTGTTTTCTTCCAAAGGTTGTTTCAAACAAGAATATTAATCAGGAAATTGTTGTTCTTTCATTGTGTCCTAATCCTTCTTCTAAGAAGGAGCGTCTGTTACATAATTTGGACGTGGTTCGTGCCTTGAAATTTTACTTGCAAGTGACCAAGGATTTCCGTCAAACATCTTCTCTGTTTGTTGTTTATTCCGGAAAGCGTAGGGGTCAAAAAGCTACGGCTACCTCTCTTTCTTTTTGGCTGAAAAGCATCATCTGTTTGGCATTCGAGACTGCTGGACAGCAGCCTCCTGAAAGAATTACTGCTCATTCTACTAGAGCGGTGGCTTCCACATGGGCTTTTAAAAACGATGCCTCTGTTGATCAGATTTGTAAGGCCGCGACTTGGTCTTCCCTTTTATACATTTTCCAAATTTTACAAATGTGATACTTTTGCTTCTTCTGAGGCTATTTTTGGGAGAAAGGTTCTTCAAGCAGTGGTGCCTTCCGTTTAGGTTCCTGTCTTGTCCCTCCCTTTCATCCGTGTCCTAAAGCTTTGGTATTGGTATCCCACAAGTAAGGATGAAAACCGTGGACTCAGTACATCTTGTAAAAGAAAAGGAAATTTATGCTTGGTACATCGTAAAAGAAATCAATTTATCAGGTAAGCATAAATTTCCTTTTCTTTTACGATGTACCGAGTCCACGGCCCGCTCTGTCTATTCAAGACAGATTGTAATTTTTTTGTTTAAAACTTCAATCACCTCTGCACCTTTTAGTTTCTCATTTTTCTTCCTATGCCTTCGGTCGAATGACTGGGGGGTGGAGTCATGGGAGGAGTTATATAGACAGCTCTGCTGTAGGTGCTCTTTGCCGCTTCCTGTTGGGAAGGATAATATCCCACAAGTAAGGATGAAAACCGTGGACTCGGTACATCGTAAAAGAAATCAATTTATCAGGTAAGCATAAATTTCCTTTTTTTTAAAAAATACTATTAAAAACAGGGGCACTTTCATTCATCAAAGTTTACAAAGCAGCCGTTTCGTTAAAAAAAATAACCTTTTTTTCTTTTTACTGCTACAGCAGCTTCCCCCACATAGAGATCATCTATTCACACATCAGCAATGACTAATCCGGCTTCCTCCAATCACAGTATGGCCTCAGGCAATGATTACCCTGGGGGGAAAGCTGTGATTGGAGGAAGCAGGATTAGTCATTGCTGACGTGTGAATAGAGGATCTCTAGGTGGGGGAAGCTGCTGTAGCAGTGAAAAGAAAAAAAGTGAAAAGAAACGGCGTCCAGACTCATTAAACTTTGATGAATGAAAGTGCCCCTGTTTTTAATAGTATTTTTAAAAATGGGCTTTCATTCACCAAAGTTTGCCTTCACTTTAAACTTAGTCCTTAAGGTTTTGCAGAGAGTTCCGTTTAAACCTATGCATTCCATTGACATTAAGATTCTATCTTGGAAGGTTCTCTTCCTGTTGGCTATTGCATTGACACGCAGAGTATCTGAACTGGCGGCCTTGCAATGTGTAAAGACAGATGTTCAAAAAACCCCAAGGAAGTTCTTAATATATATAGTAAAGAGAATAAACAAATTCTTTAAAAGTAGTTTATAATAAGAGTATACTACTTATGTTAGCCTTCTTAGCACAATGATCTCTGTAGTCAAAATTATAAATATGTAACAAAACGATTGAAATTATATTGTATCCGCTTTTTGTGGACTAAGATAAAATGAACTGAACCGTCCGGTATCACAGTAGATGTTACATCAACGTTAGCCTAAGATACAAAGATTTTAGTTTTTATTTTATTTTATAATGGTGATACGAATGAGAATGTATGAAGTTTTACTATTTATAATTAGGAATTCAATCAACAAAAAAGTTTTTTTCTTTATCCAAAGATGACAGATACTCCGTTGTGAAATAAGCATTAAAACCCTTTTGACGTCAAACTGACTTTAACCAATTAAACAGTGGGGCAGTATTTGAATGCTAAACTGAAGCAAACACAGCATCTTGAGAAAGCCCGTAATTAGAGTGAAACGCGTAGAAGCTGTGTGCATTTTCCAATAGCTGGGTGTTCCGACGCTGTCCGTTGAAGCTGTGCATTTGGGAGTCATGTCTCTGAAAGAAAATTGCTTAAGACTGTGCACACACGGAGGTGAGAACCGGCACCTGCAAGGCAAAAAGACTAACGTTTTCCTGCGTACAACAAGTACTAAGTGCAGGAGAGAGGGTCCGGTCCTTGAAAGTAACTTGCGCAAGTTTGAAGATACCGGTGAGAGATATATACGTTAACCGCTTGTATAGTGGAAGTCAGTCTGCTGGAAGAAGCCGTATACAGAGAAGGGTAAGATAACCTGCATAGCAGGGATATACAAAGTCTTCCCAAGGTACGGACTTACTTTTTAAAACTTCCAATATTTGCTTGAATCACCAATACTGATTTAAATCTTTCTCCCTACTGCGTGTCTGAAGGAATATCAGAAGCTGAATAGTAGTTGGCCGCTACTGTTTTACAAATTATATGTACCGCACTTGGGGAGGTTAATTTACTGAATGAACTGACATCATACCCGCTTTGTACAAAGGTGTTTATATGGAAACTGCTATCACCACTTGCTATCTCGTATTATGAGAATCATCTATTGAGGAGCATCTATGATTGTTTTTAGGATAGTACAATTTTATACTTGGGAAACGCACGATTGTATCTTATATGTATTGTTTTTATTTTTAATCATTTGATTGATGTATTTAATGTATTTTTGTGAATTTTAGGATCAAAAGTAAACTAAAACCTTTTTTTATATTTACATATTTGTTTCATTTGTTTTATTGCGGTTTATAGAAGGTGGTAACCACAACAGGTTTTCTGACACATTGATATATATGCTAGGTACAACATTTGTTTATACAAATGGGATCCAAAATAGATTTCACTGCAGTATTGCTATATTATCCTCATCTCACATTAGAGGATCTTTTCCTTTATGTTCTAAATGTTTTTGATACAATCATTGACGTCAATAAGTTTATACGTAAATTGACATTAAAAAAGTTTTCCGCACAGGAAACATGCTTCCCTCTATTGCCTCAGACACTGGTTATGATCTATGCCCTTTGGAAATTACACCCATTGATTTAACATTTGATGAAGTACATGACTATATGTCCCTTTTAGAACTAGAAGTTGAATCCAATAAGGTAAAACTAGGGGTTAAAAGTACACATGCAGGCTTTAGACCACCTTCTATTTTCTATCCTAAAAAAAGTAGGGGTAATGTGTTGGAACTTTTCCATAAGAAAGTAGAAATGGACTTGCAGAGCCTGCATGATAGCTTAAATTCCGCTAAAAGGATTCAAAATTTGTCTCTAACACAAAAGACAGCCCTTAAGTCCCTGCAAGATAACTTTAACATAATAATTAAACAAGCGGACAAGGGAGGTAATGTGGTGGTACTAAACAGAGGGGACTATATTGAGGAAGCCTATCGTCAACTCAATGACACTGATGTTTATATAAAATTGGGAAAAAAACCAACTTTAGACTACCAGAGACTTGTGTATGACCTTTTGGATGATGGTAGGGAAGCTGGATTCTTTGATAATGACATTCAGGATTATCTTTATGTTAAGGATCCCATCATTCCCATCTTTCACCATCTTCCAAAGGTCCACAAATCTCTGGAGTCTATTAAGGGTAGGCCCATTGTTTCGAGCATTGGTTCCCTTTTGGAAAGGCTATCGGCCTGGATTGACAGTATCCTCCAGCCTTTAGTTCAACTTGTCCCTTACGCCAACCTATACATGGGTTGGTGGGAGCTGTTCCACGTTTATGGACAGGAAAACTCTTTTCATCAATGCATTAAATTTTACAGGCGTTATATCGATGATTTGCCCTTTATCTGGGTAGGTACAGTGCAAGAGGTTGATGAGCTTGTTGCAAACCTTAATATTAACAGATGTGGATTAAGCTTCACGTATACTTGTGATCCAATTAAAGTGCCATATCTGGATTTAATTCTTATAGGTGATGTTTGCAACAATGTCGTCACCTCTGAACTCTACTCTAAACCAATCAAGTCCAATGCACTTTTGCATGCAAAGAGCTTGCATCCTAGGTGCACAGGCTTTGGTATGATAAAGGGTGAATTTATCAGATTAAAACGAAATTGTTCCAACAATGAAACCTTCCTGTCAGAGGGTGCTCTGTTGAAACAGAAATTTATTGAACGAGGATATGAAATGACTGTGATAGAAAGAGCGACAGCTCAGTTGCAAGCTTTGGACAGGTCATCTCTCTTAAAGGACAAACCCAGGTATAGGTCTGAAAATCCTGCTATACAGGATGAAAAAAATCATCTTTAGCACGAGATACAGTAGACAATATGATACCATCATTAAGATTGTTAAAAAGAATTTACCCATACTTATGGGAGATGCAATTTTGAATCCAATAGTTAAAAAAGGTTTTCGCTTCGTCTCACGACGAAATCAAACCTTAGGAAACCGCTTGTCACCAAGCATGATTTGTAGTCAGGCTAAAAAAGACAACTGGTTGACCACTAAAGGCCATTTTAAATGTGGCAAAACAAATTGTAAAGCTTGTGGCCAAGCTATGGTTACGAAGCAATTCCAATCTTGTGTCACCCAAAGGATATACAATGTGGATCATTTCTCTAATTGCAGAAACAAATATGTTGTCTTCTTGATTAAATGTCAATCTTGTAACCCGAGAGAGGATTAGGGAACATCTTAACGATATCTCTAATGTTAATCCATGTTCAGCATTGGCAGAACACTTTATTGTCAAACATGACTGTAAGGTGGACTCATTCAAATGGCTTGTGATTGAACAAATTCGCCGTTCCATAAGAGGGGGCAATTTAGATTAAATCCTTTCCAAAAGAGAAGCCTTTTGGATTTTCATCCTGAGAATGAGAGTACCTCTAGGTTTCAATATTGACTCAGACATAATAAATGTCTGGAAATAGGAATTTTTATTTTTGACACATTAAATAGTTTGGTATAGTTACGTTACCTCATAATACATGTTCATGAGGTTAGTATAGTCCGAGTTTATGTCAACACTTATTGACAGCTTTTCGCTGCGCATGTTACCTCCAATAAGCTATAGGGATATCAGGAGAATAAGGTTGACTCTACTTTAATGTGGGAATCAACTGCAGGGGGCGCATTTAAAACAAACTCTTGACTTTGTCTATGTACCCTTTCTCAAGTGCCACTAAAAGTTGAGGCCCTGGTAGCTCTTTTCCCGAAGCTTAGTATTAATATTTGTGTTAGGACTCACAGTAATGTCTTTCTGTTAGTATTAAGACTCACAATTAATGTCCCATTTATACATACTTAAAAGAGGAATGTGCAGCTGCTCATTACTATTTAGTATCCATGGACATATACTGACACTTTTATCACCCCGTTTTAAACAGTATTATCACTAGTAGGATAAACCCCAATTTATAAACTTTAGGAACCATGTTTCATGGCATGATAGCGCCATTGCGTTTCCATAACGTTGTAAGCTGATGCTTATTAGCTCACTAATATTCCAACTTTTGTTTATGTTATGTATTAACTTGAAAGGTTAAAATTTATATTATTAACTTGTATTAAAACAAGCTTATAGTGTTATTAGAATACAAAGAGCATTTTTAGCATCAACAAAAAAGTTTTGTAGGCATTCATTTTTATTTTATTTAATATCTTAGAATTGGAGTGCGGATTATAACATGACCATGTCTAGCACATAAGGGGGTTTTTCTTTTTCTTTTTCACACTGTTTTGTTTAACATTGGATTATCAACTCTAGTAATTATGTGTTTTTACTAACATTTTCTTTGCCAGGGGTTAAAAGTTCCCAGGGTGAGCTCTCATGACCTCAGCAATTGATTGTTCAATTAAGCAATTAACCAACCAGCTCTGCTCTGAGGGTATATACATGTTCAGTATTGTATAGTCTACAGGTCACGGATGAAGGCGTAAGCCGAAACGCGTCTGACCATTCTCTCTCTACATGTAGCTTGTTTTTATCATTTATTTAACCTTTCCATGTGTTGACCACAATAAATGTGCTATGTTGTTTTGCAAAACCTCTTCGCCTGAGACCCGCTTTTTTGCCTATACATTGATATATATGCTAGGTACAACATTTGTTTTTACAAATAGGATCCAAAATAGATTTCACTGCAGTATTGTTATATTATCCTCATCTCACATTAGAGGATCTTTTCTCCTGTTAAGTGTAGTCAGTCCACGGGTCATCCATTACTTATGGAATATATCTCTTCCTAACAGGAAACTGCAAGAGAATTACCCAGCAGAGCTGCTATATAGCTCCTCCCCTCACCTATCATACTCAGTCATTCTCTTGCAGCCTAACTAAAAAGGAAGCTGTGAGAGATCTGTGGTGTTTTTTTAACTTAGTTTATTTCTACAATCAAAAGTTTGTTATTTTTAAATGGCACCGGAGTGTGCTGTTTATTCTCAGGCAGCATTAGAAGAAGAATCTGCCTGGGTTTTTTTCTATGGTCTTAGCAGACGTAACTAAGATCCACTGGCTGTTTCTCATCTGAGGAGTGAGGTAACTTCAGAGAAGGGGAATAGCATGCAGGGCTCCCCTGCAACAAATGAGGTATGTGCAGTAATTATTTTTCTGAGGAATGGAATTGACTGAGAAAATACTGCTGATACCATTGTAAAGTAAGTTCAGCCTTAAATGCAGTGATAGCGACTGGTATCAGGCTGATGTGTGTGTGTGTGTGTACACTGAATGTATTTTTCTAAGGAATGGAATTGACTCTGAAAATACTGTTAATACTGAAATAATGTATGAGCCTTAACTGCAGTAAAAACGACTGGTAGCAGGCTTATTAATAATAATACATAACTTTCAAATGTATGTTTAAAACGCTTACTGGCTTGTTAATAGTTTTTGTGAGGTACTTGGTGATAAAACTTATTAGGGCATGATTTTTACCTCATGGCCATTTTTGTTTTCTGCATAGAAACAGTTTCTGAGCTTCCCCACTGTTGTAATATGAGTGGGAGGGGCCTATTTTAGCGCTTTTTTGCGCAGTAAAAATTCAGTCACAATCTGTCTACTTCATCCTCCATGATCCAGATCGTCTCTAGAGAGCTCAGGGGTCTTCAAAATCCATTTTGAGGGAGGTAATCAGGCACAGCAGTCCTGTGACAGTGTATTTGACTGTGAGAAAAACGTTAATTATATAATTGTTATCCGTTTTTGGGTACTAAGGGGTTAATCATCCATTTGCTGGTGGGTGCAATCCTTTGCTAACTTAATACATTTACTGTGAAAATTTGGTTGCTATAACTATTTTGGTCATTGTTATTTCAACTGTGTCAGTTTTTCTGTGCTTCTTAAAGGCACAGTAACGTTTTTTATATTGCTTGTAAATTAATTTTGAAAAGTATTTCCAAGTTTGCTAGTCTCATTGCTAGTTTGTTTAAACATGTCTGACTCAGATGAATCTCTTTGTTCACTATGTTTAAAGGCCAATGTGGAGCCCAATAGAAATTTGTGTACTAATTGCATTGATGCTACTTTAAATAAAAGTCAATCTTTACATGTAAAGAAATTATCACCAGACGACGAGGGGGAAGTTATGCCGACTAACTCTCCTCACGTGTCAGTACCTTCGCCTCCCGCTCAGGAGGTGCGTGATTTTGTGGCGCCAAGTACATCAGGGAGGCCCTTACAAATCACTTTGTAAGACATGGCTACTGTTATGACAGAAGTATTATCTAAGTTGCCAGAATTAAGAGGCAAGCGCGATAGCTCTGGGTTAAGGATAGAGCGCGCAGATGAGATGAGAGCCATGTCAGATACTGCGTCACAGTTTGCAGAACGTGAAGACGGAGAGCTTCATTCTGTGGGTGACGGAACTGATCCAGGGAGACTGGATTCAGAGATTTCCAATTTTAAATTTAAGCTAGAGAACCTCCGCACATTGCTAGGGGAGGTATTAGCGGCTCTAAATGATTGTAACACGGTTGCAATTCCAGAGAAATTATGTAGGTTGGATAGATACTATGCGGTACCGGTGTGTACTGACGTATTTCCTATACCAAAAAGGCTTACAGAGATTATTAGCAAGGAGTGGGATAGACCGGGTGTGCCTTTTACCCCTCCTCCCATATTTAGGAAAATGTTTCCTATTGACGCCACCACACGAGACTTATGGCAGACGGTCCCTAAGGTGGAGGGAGCAGTTTCTACTTTAGCTAAGCGTACCACTATCCCGGTGGAGGATAGTTGTGCTTTTTCAGATCCAATGGATAAAAAATTAGAGGGTTACCTTAAGAAAATGTTTGTTCAACAAGGTTTTATTTTACAGCCCCTCGCATGCATTGCGCCTGTCACTGCTGCGGCAGCATTCTGGTTTGAGTCTCTGGAAGAGGCCATTCGCTCAGCTCCATTGGATGAAATAATCAACAAGCTTAAGACACTTAAGCTAGCTAACGCATTTGTTTCTGATGCCGTTGTGCATTTAACCAAACTTACGGCTAAGAACTCCGGATTCGCCATCCAAGCGCGCAGAGCGCTATGGCTTAAATTCTGGTCAGCTGACTTCTAAATCTAAATTGCTTAATATTCCTTTCAAAGGGCAGACCTTATTCGGGTCTTGAAAGAAATTATTGCTGACATTACGGGAGGTAAGGGCCATGCTCTACCTCAGGACAGGGCCAAATCAAAGGCCAAACAGTCTAATTTTCGTGCCTTTCGTAACTTCAAGGCAGGAGCAGCATCAACTTCCTCCGCTCCAAAACAGGAAGGAGCTGTTGCTCGTTACAGACAGGGCTGGAAAGTTAACCAGTCCTGGAACAGGGGCAAGCAGGCCAAGAAACCTGCTGCTGCCCCCAAAACAGCATGAAGAGAGGGCCCCCTATCCGGAAACGGATCTAGTGGGGGGCAGACTTTCTCTCTTCGCCCAGGCTTGGGCAAGAGATGTCCAGGATCCCTGGGCGTTGGAGATCATATCTCAGGGATATCTCCTGGACTTCAAAACTTCTCCTCCACGGGGGAGATTTCATCTTTCAAGGTTATCAGCAAACCAAATAAAGAAAGAGGCGTTTCTACGCTGTGTACAAGACCTCTTACTAATGGGGGTAATCCACCCAGTTCCGCGGACGGAACACGGGCAGGGATTCTATTCAAACCTATTTGTGGTTCCCAAGAAAGAGGGAACCTTCAGGCCAATCTTGGACTTAAAAATCCTAAACAAATTTCTAAGAGTTCCATCATTCAAAATGGAAACTATTCGAACCATCCTTCCCATGATCCAAGAGGGTCAGTACATGACCACAGTGGATCTAAAGGATGCCTACCTTCACATACCGATTCACAAGGACCATTACCGGTATCTGAGATTTGCCTTCCTAGACAGGCATTACCAGTTTGTAGCTCTTCCCTTCGGATTAGCTACAGCTCCAAGAATCTTTACAAAAATTCTAGGATCACTTCTGGCGTACTAAGACCGCGAGGCATAGCGGTGACTCCGTACCTAGACGACATTCTGATACAAGCGTCAAGTTTTCAAACTGCCAAGTCTCATACAGAGATAGTTCTGGCATTTCTGAGGTTGCATGGGTGGAAGGTGAACGTGGAAAAGAGTTCTCTATTACCACTTACAAGAGTTCCCTTTCTAGGGACTCTTATAGATTCTGTAGAGATGAAAATTTACCTGACAGAGGCCAGGTTATTAAAACTTCTAAATGCTTGCCGTGTCCTTCACTCCATTCCACACCCGTCAGTAGCTCAGTGCATGGAAGTAATCGGCTTAATGGTAGCGGCAATGGACATAGTACCATTTGCGCGCCTGCATCTCAGACCGCTGCAATTGTGCATGCTAAGTCAGTGGAACGGGGATTACTCAGATTTGTCCCCCCTACTAAATCTGGATCAAGAGACCAGAGATTCTCTTCTATGGTGGCTTTCTCGGCCACATCTGTCCAAGGGGATGACCTTTCGCAGGCCAGATTGGACGATTGTAACAACAGACGCCAGCCTTCTAGGCTGGGGAACAGTCTGGAATTCCCTGAAAGCTCAGGGATTATGGACTCAGGAGGAGAAACTCCTCCCAATAAATATTCTGGAGTTAAGAGCAATATTCAATGCTCTCCTAGCTTGGCCTCAGTTAGTAACTCTGAGGTTCATCAGATTTCAGTCGGACAACATCACGACTGTGGCTTACATCAACCATCAAGGGGGAACCAGAAGTTCCCTAGTGATGTTGGAAGTCTCAAAGATAATTCGCTGGGCAGAGTCTCACTCTTGCCACCTGTCAGCGATCTACATCCCAGGCGTGGAGAACTGGGAGGCGGATTTTCTAAGTCGCCAGACTTTTCATCCGGGGGAGTGGGAGCTTCATCCGGAGGTCTTTGCTCAACTGATTCGTCGTTGGGGCAAACCAGATCTGGATCTCATGGCGTCTCGTCAGAACGCCAAGCTTCCTTGTTACGGATCCAGGTCCAGGGACCCGGGAGCGGTGCTGATAGATGCTCTGACAGCCCCTTGGGTCTTCAACATGGCTTATGTGTTTCCACCATTCCCGATGCTTCCTCGTTTGATTGCCAAGATCAAACAGGAGAGAGCTTCGGTGATTCTGATAGCGCCTGCGTGGCCACGCAGGACCTGGTATGCAGACCTAGTGGACATGTCGTCCTGTCCACCGTGGTCTCTGCCTCTGAGACAGGACCTTCTAATTCAGGGTCCTTTCAAACATCCAAATCTAATTTCTCTGAGGCTGACTGCATGGAGATTGAACGCTTGATTCTATCAAAGCGTGGCTTCTCGGAGTCGGTTATTGATACCTTAATACAGGCTAGGAAGCCTGTTACCAGAAAAATTTACCATAAGATATAGCGTAAATATTTACATTGGTGCGAATCCAAGAGTTACTCATGGAGTAAGGTTAGGATTCCTAGGATATTGTCCTTTCTACAAGAGGGTTTAGAAAAGGGCTTATCTACTAGTTCGTTAAAGGGACAGATTCTGCTCTGTCTATTCTTCTACACAAACGTCTGGCTGAAGTTCCAGACGTTCAGGCTTTCTGTCAGGCTTTAACTAGGATTAAGCCTGTGTTTAAGTCTGTTGCTCCGCCGTGGAGCTTAAACTTAGTTCTTAATGTTCTCCAAGGTGTTCCATTTGAACCCCTTCATTCCATTGATATCAAGCTGTTATCTTGGAAAGTTCTGTTTTTGATGGCTATTTCCTCGGCTCGAAGAGTCTCTGAGTTATCTGCCTTACATTGTGATTCTCCTTATCTGATTTTTCATTCAGACAAGGTAGTCCTGCGTACTAAACCTGGGTTCTTACCTAAGGTAGTTACTAACAGGAATATCAATCAAGAGATTGTTGTTCCATCTCTGTGTCCTAACCCTTCTTCAAAGAAGGAACGACTTTTGCATAATCTGGACGTAGTCCGTGCCCTGAAATTCTATTTGCAGGCAACTAAGGATTTTTGTCAAACTTCTTCCCTGTTTGTCGTTTACTCTGGACAGAGGAGAGGTCAAAAGGCTTCGGCTACCTCTCTCTCTTTTTGGCTTCGTAGCATAATACGCTTAGCCTATGAGACTGCTGGACAGCAGCCTCCTGAAAGGATTACAGCTCATTCTACTAGAGCTGTGGCTTCCACCTGGGCCTTTAAAAATGAGGCCTCTGTTGAACAGATTTGCAAGGCTGCGACTTGGTCTTCGCTTCACACTTTTTCAAAATTTTACAAATTTGACAATTTTGCTTCGTCGGAGGCTATTTTTGGGAGAAAGGTACTTCAGGCAGTGGTTCCTTCTGTTTAATGTTCCTGCCTTGTCCCTCCCTTCATCCGTGTACTTTAGCTTTGGTATTGGTATTCCATAAGTAATGGATGACCCGTGGACTGACTACACTTAACAGGAGAAAACATAATTTATGCTTACCTGATAAATTCCTTTCTCCTGTAGTGTAGTCAGTCCACGGCCCGCCCTGTTTTTACGGCAGATCTAAATTTTAATTAAACTCCAGTCACCACTGTACCCTATGGTTCCTCCTTTCTCGTCTGCTTTGGTCGAATGACTGAGTATGATAGGTGAGGGGAGGAGCTATATAGCAGCTCTGCTGGGTAATTCTCTTGCAGTTTCCTGTTAGGAAGAGATATATTCCATAAGTAATGGATGACCCGTGGACTGACTACACTACAGGAGAAAGGAATTTATCAGGTAAGCATAAATTATGTTTTCCTTTATGTTCTAAATAGAACTCCATTAATAGATCGTACTATTTAGTCACTCTCGCAACATTCTATCACTCTCCATATCTTTAACACTTAGAGCTTCTTTAGCGCCTTCCATATATTTTCAAATCTCATATATTTTACATCCAGGGGAGTGGTCTCTCCATCCAGATGTGTTTATTCATATTTTTCAGATGTGGGGTCTTCCAGAGATAGAGCTGATGGCCTCTCATCTAAACAAGAAACTTCCCAGATACCTGTCCAGGTCCAGGGATGTTCAGGCGGAAGCAGTGGATGCGTTGTCACTTCCATGGTGTTATCATCCTACTTACATTTTTCCGCCTCTAGTTCTTCTTCTAAGAGTGATCTCCAAAATCATCATGGAACAATCGTTTGTGTTGCTGGTGGCTCCAGCATGGCCTCATAGGTTTTGGTATGTGGATCTTGTTCGGATGTCCAGTTGCCAACCTTGGCCACTTCCATTAAGGCCGGACCTACTGTCTCAAGGTCCATTTTTCCATCAGGAATTCAAACCATTAAATTTGAAGGTATGGAAATTGAACGCTTAGTGTTAAGTCATAGAGGTTTCTCTGACTCAGTGATTAATACTATGTTACAAGCTCGTAAATCTGTTTCTAGGAAGATTTACTATCGAGTTTGGAAGACTTACATTTCATGGTGTTCTTCTCATAACGTCTCTTGGCATTCTTTTAGAATTCCTAGAATTTTACAGTTTCTTCAGGATGGTTTGGATAAAGGTTTGTCTGCAAGTTCCTTGAAGGGACAAATATCTGCTCTTTCAGTTTTATTTCAAAGATTGCTAAACTTCCTGATATTCACTGTTTTGTACAGACTTTAGTTCGTATTAAGCCTGTCATTAAACCAATTTCTCCTCCTTGGAGTCTTAATTTGGTATTGAAGGCATTACAGGCTCCTCCATTTGAGCCTATGCATTCTTTGGACATTAAACTACTTTCTTGGAAAGTGTTGTTCCTTTTGGCTATCTCTTCTGTTAGAAGAGTTTCTGAGCTATCTGCTCTTTCTTGTGAATCTCATTTTCTGATTTTTCATCAGGATAAGTCGGTTTTGCGGACTTCATTTCAATTTTTACCTAAGGTTGTGAATTCTAACAACATTAGTAAAGAAATTGTCGTCCCTTCCTTGTGTCCCAATCCTAAGAATTCTTTGGAAAAATCTTTACATTCTTTGGATGTGGTAAGAGCTTTGAAATATTATGTTGAAGCTACTAAAGATTTCAGGAAGACTTCAAGTCTATTGTTTTATTTTCTGGTCCTAGGAAAGCTCAGAAGGCTTCTGCTATTTCCTTGGCTTCTTGGTTAAAGCTTTTGATTCATCAAGCTTATTTGGAGTCGGGTAAGACCCCGCCTCAGAGAATTACAGCTCATTCTACTAGATCAGTCTCTACTTCGTGGGCTTTTAAGAATGAAGCGTCAGTTGATTAGATTTGCAAAGCAGCATCTTGGTCTTCTTTGCATAAATTTACTAAATTCTACCGTTTTGATGTATTTGCTTCTTCAGAAGCAGTTTTTGGTAGAAAAGTTCTTCAGGCAGCTGTTTCAGTTTGATTCTTCTGCTGATTTTTAAGTTTTTCTTGTCATTAAAAGAATAAACTTATAATTTGGGTTGTGGATAATTTTTTCAGCGGAAAATGGCTGTATTTTATTTTATCCCTCCCTCTCTAGTGACTCTTGCGTGGAGTTCCACATCTTGGGTATTGATATCCCATAGGTCACTAGCTCATGGACTCTTGCCAATTACATGAAAGAAAACATAATTTATGTAAGAATTTACCTGATAAATTCATTTCTTTCATATTGGCAAGAGTCCATGAGGCTCACCCTTTTTATGGTGATTATGATTTTTTTGTATAAAGCACAATTATTCCAAATTCCTTTGTTGATGCTTTTTACTCCTTTCTTTATCACCCCACTACTTGCCTATTCATTAAACTGAATTGTGGGTGTGGTGAGGGGTGTATTTATAGGCTTTTTGAGGTTTGGGAAACTTTGCCCCTCCTGGTAGGATTGTATATCCCATACGTCCTTAGCTCATGGACTCTTGCCAATATGAAAGAAATGAATTTATCGGGTAAATTCTTACATAAATTATGTTATTTTGGGTAAGATCCCAAGTTAAAACTACATCAAGGAATTCAATATGTAAAGGTTAGCCCATAATCATTTTCATCGAGTTTTATTGCAAAATTGGTCGCTGATTCATATGTCCCCTTCCAAACAATTAACAGGTCGTCTATGTACCTACCATTGAAGTCCAGGTTCTCCCTCCAGCTCGGATGGTAAATATAGCGATCTTCAAAGCTACCCATCACTAAATTGGCGAAACTGGGGGCGAACCTGGTCCCCATGGCGGTACCCTTGACCTGTAAATAATATTCCTCCAAATATTTAAAATAGTTATGTTGAAGGCTATATTCAATTTTTGACAACAAAAAATCTTTTTGTATGCCAGGTATATATATATCTTCTTCTAGGTATTTGGATATAGACTCTAATCCAACTTTATGTGATATGTTAGAATATAAAGCGTTAACATCACAAGACAACTAAAGGTAATTTCCAGTCCTTTTAACATTAGATAAATTTATGTAGTAAATCCCTAGTGTCCCTAATAAATGATGGCAATAATTGTACATATTTTTGAAGATAATAATCAATATAGGAGGATAATTTATCAGTAAGACTATTAATACCTGCTATTATGGGTCTACCAGGGGGGGTGATGGTATTTTTATGGATTTTGGGTAAGTGATAATAGAAAGGTATGTCCGGATTCCTAGGTGTCAAATATTGTTTTTCTTTAGGTGTCAATATGCCTACTTAATGGCCATAATCTAGCAGGGTCCCCAGTTTTTTTTAGCAAATATATCTGTAGGATCACTTCTAAGAGGTTGATAATACTCTTCATTTCTCAATATTGTATTATATAGTCCTGGTAATTCTGAATAACTATACCTCCCCCCTTGTCAGCCTGGCGAATGACAATAGTCTGATTCTGAGATAGTCTATTAAGGGCTTTTTGCTCATTAGGCCAGAGGTTCGGTTTTCCAAGTATATGTTTAGGTAACAAAGCTAAATCTTCTAATACAAAGTTTGGGAAGAGGTCTATGAAAGACCCCTCTTCCCTAGGGGGCATGAAGGTGGACTGGGGGCTAAAATCCGTATGGATATAGCCCTCATACCCACCTTCAACTAAGGTCTCTACCTTGTTGTAGATTAGCAGATTGTTTTGTCTTTCTCTCATAGAGCTAGTAAGAATCGATCTCCCCGTTAGTCCTTTCTTTTTTAAAACTTTCATCGCAAAGTATTTTTGCAGGGAGAGTTTCCATGTGAATTTATTAATATCAACATATATATCAAAAATGTTGTGTGTTCGACAACCCCGTACCCAAAACTTTTATTTCATCATCATTTAATGTATAATAGGATAGATTGAAGATTACCTTCTTCAATCTCTCAAATTTCTCCTTTTTTGAGGTGTTTCCTACCCCTCTCCTGCCCCTTGGCCATGTGGTCTTTTTACCCCCTGATGGTTTTGCTGGTTTTGATACTGGGTGTCTTTTCTCCAAAGAGGAGCCAAATTAAACTGGGGGTTGTCTAAAAAACCTAGTTGATTATTAATTTCTCGTGAAGTGGAAGCTCCATCTATATAACCTTGTTGGTTGTGTTATCTTTCAGAATACACATAAGGGGCTTGCCCTCTAGCATGGGGATCTGGAGTGATCTGTGGTCTCTCACCTCTTTCAGATGTACTCTGTTCTCTTTCCTGATGATATAATACTTCAAATCTATTGTGTGTGGGTATAGATTGTGTATTTTGTTGATGATTAAATGAGGATCTCTGTAATATGGTTGGGTTTATTATTTGTAAGGTGTTGATTATTATGATATGTACCAGATCTATTGGGATTGTATCTAGACTGGTGATAATTGGATCGATTTCCTTTATTGACTGTTTTCCACTCTTGATGGGGTGGTTTATTATATACCGTTCGTCTGTTAAATGTATGCACCTCCCCTTTAGTATAATCCTCATCATCTCTTAGTTTTTTCTTTAATTTTCTAGCAATTATTTCATTTTGATATTCATCTGTTGCTTTCAACGTTTGCTCATTTAATCTGCCATAGTCAGGGTGGTTAGTCAATAATTCTAAGTCTTTTTGAATTTTTTCAATTTCCACTCCTATTTCATCCACTAGTTTCTGCCTATGTTCAATCAGGAGGTCTATAAGTTTAAAAGAGCAATCATCTAATAGTTCAAACCATTTCTTGGATAATTCAGAATCATTTTTGAATGAACAATTTTTAAAAATCCGTAAGCCCCTAGGAATTTGTTTAATATTTTTATATTTCTTTAATGAATCCAAGTCCCACCAGTGACGGTGTTCATTCTTGGTTAGATCCTCCAATGTATTAAAAAGTTGTTTAATATCTTTACTACCCTCTATATGAGGAACAGATACATTGGTGGTATTAGTCTCAGTATTATTGACTAATGCTAGTCTTTTGTTGTTTCTTTCTGACATTGACAGCATTATGGCAAGATTGTAAAATATGATCAGCTATTAACAGAATAAAAGTCAATTAGTCAAATCACAAATCAACTGCTGAATTTATCATAACAGATGCTGCTCCCCTCCACAAAACACTAAGCCTAAAAACCAACCTGGTGACAAATACTCGTCACCACTCTAGGGGGCGCAATATGCCAGAATTAGCCAAACTAAATATAAGATATAAAATAAGAATGAACAATAAGATAGAACAATAGTAAGGCTTATAATATAACCAAATGTAGGAGGACAATTGTTATGACACAAACAAGACTCTTTAACTTATCAGTCCATATGGATGATCAATCACTGTTAGTGCTGTCCTTTCTTGGACATGCAAACAGTTTTTTCTCTGTCTTCCAGTGACGGCTGCTCCTTCCCAAACCAGTAGGATAATGATGATACAGATCTGTGGGAATACACAAAACAGAAGGGCGCCTCCTAGTGTAATATAGTAGGAACTATATACAAACGAACATGAATGATCGACTGGTACTCACAAAGGCAGCAGCACCCACTTGTGCTTAGTGACACCTACTGGGAACCAATTAAATTCTTACTCTGGAAAGAGAGAGATAGTAATCTAGATTTAGACACCATGTCAGCATACCAAGATTTAAGCCATAAAGCTCTTCTAGCTAAAATAGCTAAAGACATAGATTTATCATCAATCTTATTAACGTCAAATATAGCTTCACAAATGAAATGATTAGCATGTTTAAGCAGAAGAACAATGCTAGACAAATCAGGATCTTCTACCTGATGACCTAAACTGACCAACCAAAAAGTTGAAGCAACAGCCACATCAACCATCGAAATGGCAGGTCTAAGAATATAACAAGAATGTAAATATGTTTTTCTGAGATAAGATTCAATCTTCCTGTCTAAAGGATCCTTAAAATAGTACTATCTTCCATAAGGATAGTAGTACATCTGGCAAGAGTGGAAATAGCCCCATCAACTTTAGGGACTTTTCCCCAAAACTCAAAATTAGCCACAGGTAAAGGATACGACTTCTTAAACCTAGAAGAAGGATTAAAAGAAGAACCAGGATTAGATCATTCTTTAGTAGTCATATCAGAGACAGCATCTGGAATAGGAAAAACCTCAGGAGCAGTCTTTGGAGGTTTAAACGTTTACTGGCTTTGTTATCAAGAGGACTAGACTCTTTAATACCCAAAGTAACCAAAACTTCCTTCAACAAAGAACGAATATAATCTTAAACAGATAGGAAGATTTGTCAATTTCAGAGTCTAGTTCGGATCCTCTGAACTAGAGAGATCCTCATCAGCAGAGGATACTTTATTATGTTGTCGGTCAATACAAATTTTATCAGAATTATGAGTTTTAAAAGACCTTTTACGTTTATTTGAAGGTGGAATAGCAGACATAGCCTTTTCTATAGCTGCAGCAATATAATTCTTTACATCTGCAAAAATATCAGGTACATTGGATGTTGAAGGAACAACAGACGATGTATTTGTACTAATAGAAACATTGTCAGCATTCAACAGCTTGTCATGACAAATGCCACATCCATTGAGCTGAAGAAATGACATCAGTTAATTTACAACAAACACACTCAGCTTTGGTAGAACTGTGTTCAGGCAGCATGGTTTTTACAGTAACATCAGAGGCAGGATCAGACTGAGACATCTTGGAAAATGTAAACAAAATATCCAATTTCCTCATAAAGCAGTTTCAGGAATGGGAAACAATGCTTATGCTAAAGTAAGACGCAAAAATATAAGCATCATAGCTCTTAAAAATATAAAGAGAACCAGAAGCATTAAAGGAAAAGGGGTAATGTACAAAAAAATTTAGCGCTAAGTATGACGCATGACGCAAAAGGAAGTGAAAAATGTTTGGCGCCAAAGCTAACACCAGGAAATGACGCAACTCGCGTCATAACAAGCGCGACTTCGCGCTAAAAGAACTAACATCAACAAAGACGCAGGAAATGATGAGACTTGCATCACCATAGACGCAACTTCGCGGCAAAAAAATTTTCGCGTCAAAAATGACGCCATAAAAAACAGCATTTTGAGTCCTCGCGAGCCTAGTTTGCCTGCAAAAAGTTTTGGAAAACAAAGTAAAATTGAAAGTACTAGAACCCCAAGTAAGAAAAAAATTATTCAAATAATCTTCCCAAACATAATTTCCATACTGAGGCTGCAAAAAAGGGAAATATACATAGACCTGACTCATGGCAAATATAAGCAAACATATATTTAAAGGGTCAATAAACCTAGAAAATAATGTTATATAATTCTGCACATAGTGCAGAATTATATAACATTATTTTAGTGCTAGCTTTATATAACATAATATTGCCGGTGAATTTTTATAAAAAAAAGAGCGTTTTGCAGACCCGCCCTCTGTGCTCTACTGAGCGGGTCTGGTTTTCCCTCAGAGCGCATCTGGGCAGCTGTCTAGTCACAGCCCGGCCAGACCGTGCCATTACACTCAATGTAGCACGCTCCCGCTGTCACAGAGGTCTGAAAAACCCTCTCTTTTACAAGATACAATGAGTCCACGGATTTCATCCTTGTGGGATATAGCCTCCTGGTCAGCAGGAGGAGGCAAAGAGCACCACAGCAGAGCTGTATATATAGCTCCTCCCTTCCCCCCACTCCAGTCGTTAGTGATAGGAAGAGGTAAAGTGAGGTGTTAGTTTAGATTCTTCAATCAAGAGTTTATTATTTTTTAAAGTGGTGCCACTGAGTGCTACTTTGTGCTAGGGTGTAGTCTAGACCAAATCAGTCTCTTCAGTAAAAAGAGAAGCATTTGGTGGCTTTAAAGCAATGGGAACTTGTAGGACATAATTCTCACTGCGCCTCCCATACTGTGATGCTGCCCTTTCTGTGATGGCCTAAGCTGCATTTAACTCAGGCTTCATCTTTTTACAGGACTACAGGAGGGACCCAATGGACCTCTGAACCCTGTTGTGGCTGTCCTGCTGTCGGGCAGCATAAAAGGTAAGTGCAGACTTTATTTCTCTACGGGACAGTGGGGTTGCTCTGCACTTCTAGGGGAATCAGGGGCTTTGTCTGTGAAGAGCTTTTTTTCCCTGGCGACATTTATGTTGATGGGCCATGCTTGTATGGGGGGACTCCTCACAAGACCGTCAGTGACAGCGACTTTATTACATTCTGTTACATAACTTGTAATGTGGCTCAATGGTTAATACAATGGTGCTGAACAAGAAAGCACTGAGTATTTTTCTTTGTGTTGAGAGCTAATGATGCGGTGGCATACTCGGCTTACAGTTCGTAAGTTTGATTTATTTTCTCCCGGTGTCAATAATGGCGACCAGGGAGCTCAAGTAAGGTGGCGCCCACGATGGGCGGAGTTGTCTTCCCGCCGTTGGTTTGGGCTCTTTCCCCCATACAAGGCACATTCAATCGGAGTGCCGGGGGAGGAAGTGCAGGTACGCCCACGATGGGCGGAGTTGTCTTCCCGCCGTTGGTTTGGGCTGTTTCCCCCATACAAGGCACATTCAATCGGAGTGCCGGGGGAGGAAGTGCAGGAACGCCTACGAAGGGCGGAGTTGTCTTCCCGCCGTTGGTTTGGGCTCTTTCCCCCATACAAGGCACATTCACTCGGAGTACCGGAGGAGGAAGTGCAGGAACGCCCACGATGGGCGGAGTTGTCTTCCCGCCGTTGGTTTGGGCTCTTTCCCCCATACAAGGCACATTCAATCGGAGTGCCGGGGGAGGAAGTGCAGGAACGCCTACGAAGTGCGGAGTTGTCTTCCCGCCGTTGGTTTGGGCTCTTTCCCCCATACAAGGCACATTCAATCAGAGTGCCGGGGGAGGAAGTGCAGGTACGCCCACGATGGGTGGAGTTGTCTTCCCGCCGTTGGTTTGGGCTCTTTCCCCCATACAAGGCACATTCAATCGGACTGCCGGGGGAGGAAGTGCAGGTACGCCCACGATGGGCGGAGTTGTCTTCCCGCCATTGGTTTGTGCTCTTTCCCCCATACAAGGCACATTCAATCGGAGTGCCGGGGGAGGAAGTGCAGGTACGCCCACGATGGGCGGAGTTGTCTTCCCGCCGTTGGTTTGGGCTCTTTCCCCCATACAAGGCACATTCAATCGGAGTGCTGGGGGAGGAAGTGCAGGAACACCTACGAAGGGCGGAGTTGTCTTCCCGCCGTTGGTTTGGGCTCTTTCCCCCATACAAGGCACATTCAATCGGAGTACCGGGGGAGGAAGTGCAGGAACGCCCACGATGGGCGGAGTTGTCTTCCCGCCGTTGGTTTGGGCTCTTTCCCCCATACAAGGCACATTCAATCTGAGTGCCGGGGGAGGAAGTGCAGGAACGCCTACGAAGTGCGGAGTTGTCTTCCCGCCGTTGGTTTGGGCTCTTTCCCCCATACAAGGCACATTCAATCAGAGTGCCGGGGGAGGAAGTGCAGGTACGCCCACGATGGGTGGAGTTGTCTTCCCGCCGTTGGTTTGGGCTCTTTCCCCCATACAAGGCACATTCACTCGGAGTGCCGGGGGAGGAAGTGCAGGAACGCCCACGATGGGCGGAGTTGTCTTCCCGCCATTGGTTTGGGCTCTTTCCCCCATACAAGGCACATTCAATCGGAGTGCCGGGGGAGGAAGTGCAGGTACGCCCACGATGGGCGGGGTTGTCTTCCCGCCGTTGGTTTGGGCTCTTTCCCCCATACAAGGCACATTCAATCGGAGTGCCGGGGGAGGAAGTGCAGGTACGCCCACGATGGGCGGAGTAGTCTTCCTGCCGTTGGTTTGGGCTCTTTCCCCCATACAAGGCACATTCAATCGGAGTGCCGGGGGAGGAAGTGCAGGAACGCCTACGAAGGGCGGAGCTCCATAGTTGCGCTCTCCCTCCATTCCGAGTGTGATTGTACCGGAGGGAGATTTTGTACAATTGTCCACACACAATTAAAAACCTTATGAGTCTGTATGTTATACTTTTCCTCCAGTAAGATTAAGGAGGGTTAAGTGTGTACTGCTGTTCTGCTGCATTCTCTTTAATAAAATCTCCGGTCTTCCAAACAAATTTTGGACATTTAGATGCCTCAGTATAATATCTGAGGTCCAGTAGACCAGGAAAGTAGTTGCTCTGACTATGTCAATCCGTGCATACATATTGATAAGGGGACAGTTAGCAACTTAGGAGACAGCACGCAAATAATGTATTATGTTGATTTTACCATTTAAAGGGAGAGTAGACATAGTTTTTGCTTTATGACGGCTAACCTATGTTATGTTTATCATAATATTGTCAGCTCTCTTGATTTCGCTTATCCTTTGTGTCTTGGGATGCGATATAGGGTACTTTAATATTTAAAGAAACAGTACCGCTTTTTATGTGTCAAATTATTCCCCTTCTAAAGCTTTTGCTCTTCGGGGTCTAGTGACTCAGGTGAATCCATGCCACTTTTTTTTCTCATTATTGTGGGTCTAGGATTTTTATGGCCGCATGCAGTGCTCTGCGGTTCCTTGCAGATTTTATATGGAATTGTGGCACATGACATCGCTTGTTTCATGTTTTTAGCGACGTGTATTAACAGCAATGTTAACTCTTTAATGGGCTTGTTTTCTGCACAACAGAAATAAGAAGTTTATTTAAAAAAAAACACGTTGTTTTTCACTTTTTCTAAGACCTTCTCCTCTTAAAGATATTACTATTGGGGAGTATGTTGTCAATGGTCATTTTACCACATTTCTACAGTGTCCACACAATATTAGGGTGTACTTTGTGATCTCATTTGGGGGAGTGTTTGCATGTTCAATCCCACATGCTACTGCAGTGTCATTTTCTCCTGTCCCTCATGCATTGTGTTTTTTTTAACGAGTAAATTGTGGGAAAGCAAGACTGCATTTCCTATATTTCATAAGAAATACCCATCTCAGCTAAGGAGGTTGGATAGTCATTCCTGGGGTTATACTAGCTTTCAGCTGGGCTACGAGACTCTCTACAGCCTTAGAGGGTAGTTGCTTCCTTCAAAGATTCAGAAAGGGTTGTACTCCAAAGGGAGTGTCTCTGGCATAGCTTAGCGGCTAGCACAGTTGCTTGTAAAGCTAAAGGTTGGGAGTTCAAATTCACCCTCAGGTGCTAGTATTTCTTCCAACCACTTTCAACTGTGTATATAGGCACTAGAGCGACAACAATTTGGCTGCTGTGCCTTTTCAGTCAGTAAGTCCTATGGATAAATCCAGGATGGGATTAAGACTTAGGAATTTGCTAAATTCGGCTTTCTGCAGATCACTAAATTTTGCTGTCTTTCGAAATTTTAAGGGTACCCCCCTTCCTCCTCTTCTAGCTGGATCATGCCAGGAAGGTATCTATTCGCAAGCCAAATCTAACTGGAGACCTAACCAGTCTTGGAATAAGGGTAAACAATCCAAGAAACCTGCTGCTGTTCCTAAGTCAGCATGACGGGTTGGCCCCTGATCCAGGACAAAATCTTCCCCTAGAGGAAGGTTTCTTCTTTCTCGATGGTCTGTAGTCCAGATACATAGAGAGGCGTTCTTACGCTGTGTAAGAGACCTATCCTTCATGGGAGTAACTTGTCCCAATTCAGGGACAGGGGTTTTATTTGAATCTGTTTGTAGTTCCCAAAAAAGAGGGAACTTTCTGACCTATCTTAGATCTTAAGAGTCTAAACAAGTTTATCAGAGTTCTATCTTTCAAAATGGAAACTATTTGTACCATTCTTCCATTGATCCAGGAGGGTCAATTTATGACTATTGTGGATCTAAAGGATGCATATCTTCATGTTCATATCCATGGATCAAAAGTTCCTGAGGTTTGCCTTTCTGGACAAACGTTTTCAGTTCGTGGATCTTCCTTTCGGGCACCCAGAATTTTCACAAAGGTTCTGGGGTTCCTGCTGGTGGTTTTAAGACCACGGGGCATTGCAGTGGCGCCTTATCTGGATGATGTTCTGATCCAGGCGTCGTCTTATCAGCTAGCAAAGTCTCATACGAATTTGTTCTATCCTTCCTGTGGATTCATAGGTGGAAGGTAAATCTGGAAAAGAGTTTCGCTAGTTCCATAATCAAGGGTTCCTTTCTTGGGAACTCTAATCGATTCTTTATCCATGAAAATATTTTTGACGAAGGTCAGAAAATTAAAGATTCTGAACATATGCTGAGCTCTTCAGTCAAATCCTCTGCCGTCAGTGGCTCAGTGCATGGGGGTGATTGGTTTGATGGTAGCGACAATGGGCGTCATTCAGTTTGCTTGGTTGCATCTCAGACCTCTGCAACTGACCATGCTCTGTCAATGAATGGAGTTTTTGCAAATGTATCTCCTCATATCTCTCTAGACCAGAAGACAAGGACTCTCTTCTATGGTGGTTGTCGCTGGATCATCTATCCCAGGGGACATGCTTCCGCAGACCCTCATGGGTGATAGTGACGATGGTTGCCAGCCTGATAGGATGGGGAGAAGTCTGGATCTCCCTGAGGGCTCAAGGTGTATGGACTCGATCAGAGTCTCTCCTTCCCATTAATATCCTTGAGTTGAGAGCAATACTCAAGGTGCTTAAGGCTTGGCCTCAGTTGGCTTTGGCCAAGTTCATCAGATTCTAGTCGGACTACACTACGACTGTAGCTTACATCAATCCTCAGGGAGGAACAAGGATTTCCTTAGCGATGATTGAAGTAGCCAAGATACTTCAGTGGGCGGAGGCTCACTCTTGTTATCTGTTGACAATCCATATCCCAGGTGTGGAACACTGGGAAGTGGAATTTCTAAACAGACAGACATTTCATCCGGGAGAATTGGAACTTCATACAGAGGTATTTCCCAAACCTGATTCTCAGATGGGGCGTGCCGGGGTTGGATCTTATGGCGTCTCGTCAGAATGCTGTGCTTCCGAGATCCAGGTCCAGGGATCCCCAGACCGAGCTGATAGATGCCTTGGCAGTTTTTTTGGTCTTTCAGCCTAGCTTATGTGTTCCCTCCATTTGCTCTCCTTCCCCGGGTGATTGCTCGAGCCAAACAGGAGAGGGCATTGGTAATTCTCATTGCTCCTGCGTGGCTTCGCAGGACTTGGTAGCCGATCAGGTGGACATGTCTTCTCTGAAACCAAGGTAAGCGCGGTGTAGCTGCATCCGGAACCGGAACCGGCACATACGAAGATCACACCAAGTCCTCCAATGAGAGTGGCTGAGAGAGTGCCGTAGCCAGCGATATGACTCAAGATCGCCCAAAGGTAAAATAGGAAAGAGAGCGGCAGGCACTACAAAAACCAAGCGGGCTGACACTAAAGTTTGAAAAATCAAAAAAAACTTTAATGAAAGTTATCTCAAAAGTTAACAGTTAAGGCAGAACACAAGTACAGGGGGGTGAAAAAAATGTGACAAGGAAGGCCTGACGCGTTTCGCGCCCCCTAGTGGCGCTTAATCATAGGCTACAGCACTAGGTAAGAGATACCTATTTAAAGGGAAAACCATTAACCCTAGACGTGCAGAAAATAATTTAAAAACATTATAAATTGTTAAAAACATTGGCACACTTACAGTGGGAATAATATACAAGATTGTATATATATATACAGGTTTCTATAATACAACAAGCAACAAGGTTTGAACTTAGACTGCCTGAATTAAAAGATAACGGATGTTAATATACGGAGAGGAGTTTAGTAAGAACTAGTATACTATATGCTTTTTAACTAATATGGTCAATTCGCTTAATTTTTATAATGAAGACAAGCAATGAAAAAAGCAGTATATAGATAATAAATATATTATATGTATATCCAACAGAACTTAGTTGTCTATTAGGTAATTCACATCACATTCTTTGTTCATTCCAAAGGGTTGCCGTGTATTTAGCTTTATTATCCAAAATATTTCCTTTTTATCTAGTATATGTTGTCTGTTACCTCCTCTAATAGGAATTCTAGCTATGTCTATAATTTGGACGGACATATCTGCCAAATGTGTGAAATGTAAACCATTAAAATGACTTGCTACTGCAGAGTCCTTACAATAGTTTTTGACATCTCTCATATGCTCTCCAAACCTTGTTCTGACTTCACGTGAGGTTTTTCCCACGTACTGACATTTACAAATATTACAAGTCAGAAGATAAATAGCAAACTTAGTTTTGCAGTTAGCATAAAAGTCTATAACATATTTCCCATGATCTACACTCGAGGAGAATTGAGTGCCTTTAATAAGGTTAGGGCAGGTATGACAATCCCTACTACCACATTTGTGAACACCCTTTCTAGATAGCCAATCCCCTGACGGGGTACTTTTTGTGTCCAAGACCAGACTGGGAGAAAGTACCTTCCCCAGTGTCTTGGGTTTTTTTTGGGACAAACCTGAAATTTTTTACCAGAGGTTTAAGAATGTCATCTCCCAATAATAAATGGGAATGTTTCTTTAAGATTTTAACCACAGCATTGTAATGCATTGAGTATTCTGTGGTGAAAATAATACTCTCATTAGTGCCCAATTTAGACTCATTTTTGTTGTTAATAGGTTTATTCTTATACTTTTTTACTGCCAGTCTCGATTGTTCGAGTTTTCTTGGATTGTAACCTCTCTTAATTAACCTCTCTTTCAATTCTAGAGACTGTGTTTCATATATAAGATCGCTTTTGGTGTTCCTGCGAAGCCTAATAAACTGCCCTCTTGGTATGGCTTTCTTTACATGTTCTGGGTGCTGTGATGCGGCATGCAGAATGGTATTTCCTGCTACTGGTTTCCTGTACGTTTGGGTCACAATTTGATTGTCTATAATTTTCAATGTTAAATCTAAGTAGTTGATTTGCAACCCATTTAATTCACCTGTAAATTGCAAACCCATTAAGTTGTTACTTAGATAAGACAATAAATCATCCAAAACAACAGATTTCTTCTCATTGTTAACTATCATGAGCAAATCATCTATGTAACGAACAAAAAGTACTACTTGATCCATCCAGGGGTTATTACTTGAAAAAACATATGTTAATTCCCACCATGAAACATAAATATTAGCAAAAGCCGGGGCAAATTTTGCCCCCATGGCGGTCCCCCTTATTTGTAAGTAGTACTCTTTGTTAAACATAAAATAATTATGCGAGAGCAAAAATTGTAAAATTTCACATATGTAGTGTCTTTCCTGATCACTCAAGTTTGTTTCTCTCTTTAAAAAATAGTCCACAGCACTAATGCCTGAGTGCTGGGGTATGCTGGTATATAAAGAAACTATATCCGCAGTTATCCAACTGTAGTTGGACTGCCATTGGATGGTGTCCAATGTTGTTAGCAAGTGAGATGTGTCTCTTAAGTAGCTAAGTTGTCTTTGTGCAATGGGCTGTAGTATAGTATCTACCCATTCTCCTAAAGGTTCCAGTAAAGACCCTATGCCCGCTATAATGGGCCTGCCCGGTGGATGTTGAATATTCTTATGTATTTTGGGTACATGATGGAACAGAGGAGTAATTGGGTGTTCTGGAATTAATAAATCTACATCCTCTTCTTTAAAAATGCCCAAAATAATGCCATCGGCAACAAGTTTGGTGATTTCTTTTTTAAAAGTATGTACTGGATTGTATGGCAACAACCTATAGACACTATTATCTGAAAGCTGCCTCTGGGCCTCTTCAAAATAGTATGATTTATCCATGACAACGATGCTGCCACCCTTATCCGAATTTCTGATGACAATGTCATCGTTATTTTTCAAAGTATTAATAGCTGAACGCTCTGTGAAATTCATATTCTGGGTGGCAGCATCGCCGCCTGTACTGACATCAGCTTCAAGTTTAAGTATGTCCTCTTGGACTAGTCTATGGTAGGCATTGACCATAGGGCCCCTAAAGTTAATAGGATAAAACTTAGACCTATATTTATTTGGTCTTCCTAATTTCTCTGTTGAGCTCTCCTGGTCAGTGCCCCCCATACTGTATAGCTCATTAAGTGTTGCTACAGAGCACGCATCTATGAATGGTAAATGTGGAACAACTGCATTAGATTTAGGAATAGGCAACATTATATTATCCTGATCATCATTAGTATTAGACAAAGCAAAAAACCTTTTCAAAGACAGTTTTCGTATAAATTTGTTCACATCCAAAAGTGTATTAAAGCATGAAAGCCTATTGGTTGGTGCAAAGCCCAAACCTTTTGATAACACAGCAATTTCACTATCTTTCAACTGATGTTTTGAAATATTAATAACATTAAGTCCTTCTTCTGTGCATAGTGGTGTTGGAATTATTGCTTCTGCCCCCTTTTCATCTTGATCTTTCTTTTTTCTTCCTTTGCGCCATCTTCGTCTGTATTTTTTCCTTTTTCTGAACTTTTCCTTATTTTCAGACGTGTCGCCGGTTGTTCTTCCAAGTCTTCCCCCAACTGCACCTGTAAAAAAGCACATGAGGGTGGAGGAGTAGGAGAAGAGGGAGGAGAAGAAGCAGGAGAGGAAGAAGAAGCAGTTGAGGAGCAGAAAGAAGAAATAGAGGAGACTGCTGAGATGTTAGCTTCTGAATCCGTGGACTCTCCCTCTGAAGCACTGAATGCCACTTTCCTGGCTTTCTTGTTCTTATTTTTAAGGATAGATTTAGGAACTTGTTTAGTTGGATCCTTATCATTCCCTTTTTCCTTGTGCTTATTTTTCATCTGTTGTTTAATTTTCCACGACTTGTTTTTTCGTTCACGTTGCTGTTGGCGCACCTCTGCCCAGTTATAAACTTTATCCTGATCATAATCATCTTTGTCACGTATAAATTTAGTTCCCTTTCTAGAGGCTTGTTCCTGATCACATCTCTTAAGGGTCTCATCCAATTTCTTCTTGTGCTCTAAGTATTTGGAGCTTACTTCCAAAAGTTTGAGGTCCTCTTTAATATTATCCACTTCTGCTTTGAGCTTCGTTCTTTTTTTCTCTTTAACTCTAATCAATACCTTGATGAGTTTAAATGAGCACTCTGTGAGTGCTATATTCCAATCCTCCATATCCAGAGGATCTTCAAAGTCAAAAGATGGATATTTCTTAATTCTAAGACCCCTTGGGATTCTTTCCGCTTCCACATATTTATTGAATGCAACAATATCCCACATCAGGCATAAATCAGAAATTAGAATCTTTTGTAAGGCTTTGAAATTGGTTTTTAAGCTAGACTCCTCAATATCACTTTCTGCTTTAGAGAAAATTTTATTGAAAAAATCCTCTCTATTATACATATCAAACATGTCAATAGTCTCTTCCACATTGCTGTTAGTATCTGAATCCTGAATAGAATGGGTGAAATCTGTTCCCAAACCCTCCCTGTTTGTGTCTGCCATTTTTAAAGAACTGTATGTTATTTTATAGCCCTTTGGATTATATCCCAGCTAGATGCTCAAAGGAAAATGCCGGTATTTTTAATGCTTAGAATGTCCCAACCATAATACAGCAAGGATTAGTACAGACAGATCCTTAAGCTATTATCCCAACAGGTAAAACTTTCACGCTACAAAAAACACTAGAGAGCGAAAACAAATTAACTCACAGTGTGTAACTTCAGAAGGTTGTCCGCAAAGGAAGAAAAAAGAAAGATCAAGATGAAAAGGGGGCAGAAGCAATAATTCCAACACCACTATGCACAGAAGAAGGACTTAATGTTATTAATATTTCAAAACATCAGTTGAAAGATAGTGAAATTGCTGTGTTATCAAAAGGTTTGGGCTTTGCACCAACCAATAGGCTTTCATGCTTTAATACACTTTTGGATGTGAACAAATTTATACGAAAACTGTCTTTGAAAAGGTTTTTTGCTTTGTCTAATACTAATGATGATCAGGATAATATAATGTTGCCTATTCCTAAATCTAATGCAGTTGTTCCACATTTACCATTCATAGATGCGTGCTCTGTAGCAACACTTAATGAGTTATACAGTATGGGGGGCACTGACCAGGAGAGCTCAACAGAGAAATTAGGAAGACCAAATAAATATAGGTCTAAGTTTTATCCTATTAACTTTAGGGGCCCTATGGTCAATGCCTACCATAGACTAGTCCAAGAGGACATACTTAAACTTGAAGCTGATGTCAGTACAGGCGGCGATGCTGCCACCCAGAATATGAATTTCACAGAGCGTTCAGCTATTAATACTTTGAAAAATAACGATGACATTGTCATCAGAAATTCGGATAAGGGTGGCAGCATCGTTGTCATGGATAAATCATACTATTTTGAAGAGGCCCAGAGGCAGCTTTCAGATAATAGTGTCTATAGGTTGTTGCCATACAATCCAGTACATACTTTTAAAAAAGAAATCACCAAACTTGTTGCCGATGGCATTATTTTGGGCATTTTTAAAGAAGAGGATGTAGATTTATTAATTCCAGAACACCCAATTACTCCTCTGTTCCATCATGTACCCAAAATACATAAGAATATTCAACATCCACCGGGCAGGCCCATTATAGCGGGCATAGGGTCTTTACTGGAACCTTTAGGAGAATGGGTAGATACTATACTACAGCCCATTGCACAAAGACAACTTAGCTACTTAAGAGACACATCTCACTTGCTAACAACATTGGACACCATCCAATGGCAGTCCAACTACAGTTGGATAACTGCGGATATAGTTTCTTTATATACCAGCATACCCCAGCACTCAGGCATTAGTGCTGTGGACTATTTTTTAAAGAGAGAAACAAACTTGAGTGATCAGGAAAGACACTACATATGTGAAATTTTACAATTTTTGCTCTCGCATAATTATTTTATGTTTAACAAAGAGTACTACTTACAAATAAGGGGGACCGCCATGGGGGCAAAATTTGCCCCGGCTTTTGCTAATATTTATGTTTCATGGTGGGAATTAACATATGTTTTTTCAAGTAATAACCCCTGGATGGATCAAGTAGTACTTTTTGTTCGTTACATAGATGATTTGCTCATGATAGTTAACAATGAGAAGAAATCTGTTGTTTTGGATGATTTATTGTCTTATCTAAGTAACAACTTAATGGGTTTGCAATTTACAGGTGAATTAAATGGGTTGCAAATCAACTACTTAGATTTAACATTGAAAATTATAGACAATCAAATTGTGACCCAAACGTACAGGAAACCAGTAGCAGGAAATACCATTCTGCATGCCGCATCACAGCACCCAGAACATGTAAAGAAAGCCATACCAAGAGGGCAGTTTATTAGGCTTCGCAGGAACACCAAAAGCGATCTTATATATGAAACACAGTCTCTAGAATTGAAAGAGAGGTTAATTAAGAGAGGTTACAATCCAAGAAAACTCGAACAATCGAGACTGGCAGTAAAAAAGTATAAGAATAAACCTATTAACAACAAAAATGAGTCTAAATTGGGCACTAATGAGAGTATTATTTTCACCACAGAATACTCAATGCATTACAATGCTGTGGTTAAAATCTTAAAGAAACATTCCCATTTATTATTGGGAGATGACATTCTTAAACCTCTGGTAAAAAATTTCAGGTTTGTCCCAAAAAAACCCAAGACACTGGGGAAGGTACTTTCTCCCAGTCTGGTCTTGGACACAAAAAGTACCCCGTCAGGGGATTGGCTATCTAGAAAGGGTGTTCACAAATGTGGTAGTAGGGATTGTCATACCTGCCCTAACCTTATTAAAGGCACTCAATTCTCCTCGAGTGTAGATCATGGGAAATATGTTATAGACTTTTATGCTAACTGCAAAACTAAGTTTGCTATTTATCTTCTGACTTGTAATATTTGTAAATGTCAGTACGTGGGAAAAACCTCACGTGAAGTCAGAACAAGGTTTGGAGAGCATATGAGAGATGTCAAAAACTATTGTAAGGACTCTGCAGTAGCAAGTCATTTTAATGGTTTACATTTCACACATTTGGCAGATATGTCCGTCCAAATTATAGACATAGCTAGAATTCCTATTAGAGGAGGTAACAGACAACATATACTAGATAAAAAGGAAATATTTTGGATAATAAAGCTAAATACACGGCAACCCTTTGGAATGAACAAAGAATGTGATGTGAATTACCTAATAGACAACTAAGTTCTGTTGGATATACATATAATATATTTATTATCTATATACTGCTTTTTTCATTGCTTGTCTTCATTATAAAAATTAAGCGAATTGACCATATTAGTTAAAAAGCATATAGTATACTAGTTCTTACTAAACTCCTCTCCGTATATTAACATCCGTTATCATCTTTTAATTCAGGCAGTCTAAGTTCAAACCTTGTTGCTTGTTGTATTATAGAAACCTGTATATATATATACAATCTTGTATATTATTCCCACTGTAAGTGTGCCAATGTTTTTAACAATTTATAATGTTTTTAAATTATTTTCTGCACGTCTAGGGTTAATGGTTTTCCCTTTAAATAGGTATCTCTTACCTAGTGCTGTAGCCTATGATTAAGCGCCACTAGGGGGCGCGAAACGCGTCAGGCCTTCCTTGTCACATTTTTTTCACCCCCCTGTACTTGTGTTCTGCCTTAACTGTTAACTTTTGAGATAACTTTCATTAAAGTTTTTTTTGATTTTTCAAACTTTAGTGTCAGCCCGCTTGGTTTTTGTAGTGCCTGCCGCTCTCTTTCCTATTTTACCTTTGGGACATGTCTTCTCAGTCACCATGGAAGTTTCCATTGAGGAAAGGCCTTCTTATCAGGGACCCTTCCATCATCAGAATCTAGTTTCTCTGCAGCTAACTGCTTGGAGATTGTACGCTTGATTTTTCTAAGCAACGGTTTTCTGATTTGTTTCAGGCATGTGAGCCTGTTACTAGACGGATTTGCCATAAGATATGGCGTAAATTTCTTTATTGGTGCGAATCCAAGGGCTATTCATGGAGTAGGGTTAGGATTCTTAGGATTTTGTCTTTTCTCCAATAAGGATTGGAGAAAGGGTTGTCAACAAGTTCCTTAAAGGGACGGATTTCTGCTTTGTCTATTTTGCTACTCAAGCGTCTGGTAGATGTTCCAGATGTTCCATCTTTTTGTCAGGCTCTGACTAGAATCAGGCCTGTGTTTAGAACAATTGCTCCTCCTTGGAGTTTGAATTTAGTTCTTAATGTTCTTCAAGGGGTTCCGTTTGAACCTATGCATTCCATAGATATTAAGTTATTATCTTGGAAAGTTTTA
The DNA here is from genome assembly GCF_027579735.1 of Bombina bombina. Lineage (NCBI taxonomy): Eukaryota > Metazoa > Chordata > Amphibia > Anura > Bombinatoridae > Bombina > Bombina bombina. The sequence goes on from NC_069502.1 coordinate 875,871,354, forward strand.
TTTTTGGTTGCTATTTCTTCTGCTCGCAGAGTTTCTGAGCTTTCGGCATTGCAATGGGATTCTCCTTATCTGTTTTTTCATTCCGATAAGGTGGTGTTACATTCCCAACCTGGTTTTCTTCCTAAGGTTGTTTATAATAGCCATATTAATCAGGAAATTGTTGTTCCTTCCTTGTGTCCTACATCTTCATCTAAGAAGGAGAGGCTGTTACATACTTTGGACATGGTCTGTGCTTTAAAGTCTTATTTGCAGGCATCTAAGGATTTTCGTCAATCATCTTCCCTGTTTCTTGTGTTTTCTGGGAAGCGTAGGGGTCAGAAAGCTACGGCTACCTCTCTCTCTCTCTCATTTTGACTGAAGAGTATCATCCGTTTTGCATATAAGACTGCTGGACAGCAGCCTCCTGAACGAATTACGGCTCATTTTACTAGGGCTGTGGTTTCCTCATGGGCGTTCAAAAATGATGCTTCTGTTGAACAGATTTGCAAAGCTGCAACTTGGTCGTCTCTTCACATTTTTTCCAAACTTTACAAATTTGATACTTTTGCCTCGTCTGAGGCTGTTTTTGGGAGGAAAGTTCTTCAAGCAGTGGTGCCTTCTGTTTAAGTTCCCTGTCTTGTCCCTCCCGTTTCATCCGTGTCCTATAGCTTTGGTATTGTATCCCACAAGTAAGGATGAAATCCGTGGACTCATCATATCTTGTAAAAGAAAAGGAAATTTATTCTTACCTGATAAGTTTATTTATTTTACGATACGATGAGTCCACGGCCCGCCCTGATATTATGAGACAGGTTATTTTCTTTTTGTTAATCTTCAGACACCTCTGCACCTTGGCTTTTCCTTTCTCTTTCTGACTTCGGTCGAATGACTGGAGTGGGAGGGAAGGGAGGAGCTATATATACAGCTCTGCTGTGGTGCTCTTTGCCTCCTCCTGCTGACCAGGAGGCGATATCCCACAAGTAAGGATGAAATCCGTGGACTCATTGTATCGTAAAATAAATAAACTTATCAGGTAAGAATAAATTTCCTTTTTATATATATATATATATATATAAATATTCACCCGCAAAATATTATGTTATATAAAGCTAGCACTAATATAATGTTATATAATTCTGCACTATGTGCAGAATTATATAACATTATTTTCTAGGTTTACTGACCCTTTAATACTTTACAATATAATATAAAGCGCCAAACATAGCTGAGAGTGTCTTTTAAAAAATGATACATACTTACAAGAAGACACCCATCCACATATAGCAGACAACCAAACCAGTAGTGAAAAATATCAGCAGAGGTAATGGTATAGGAATATAACGTCAATCTAAAAAAGGAGGCAGGGGATTAATCCCTGTGACCGATTACAGAGAGCTTTTGAAAAGATTTCCCATGGGTGAAACCATGAAATCATCAGGCAATACTCCCTTCACATCCCTCTGACAAACACTGTACTCTGAGAGGAATTGGGCTTCAAAATGCTTAGAAGCGCCTATCATAGAAGAAATCCAGCACATCTCACTTCACCACCTCCATAGGAGGCAAAGTTTGTAAAACTAAGGTATGAGTGTGGTGGGAGGTGTATTTATAGGCATTTTGAGGTTTGGGAAACTTTGCCCCCTCCTGGGAGGAATGTATATCCCATACGTCACTAGCTCATGGACTCTTGCCACTTACATGAAAGAAAGAAGTATATGTGTGTGTGTATATATATATATATATATATATAACACCTATCTTTTGTAATTTAACATAAATCTAAATCACCAAATGGTTAGTGAAAGATATTGTGTGATAAATTATACTTTAAATAGACTTGAAAACTTTTTTTGTTTTGCTGGGTTTGCTATTTAAAGGGGACAGTCTACTCCAGAATTGTTATTGTTAAAAAAAAGATTGATAATCCCTTTATTACCCATTCCCCAGTTATGCATTACCAACACAGTTATATTAATATACATCCTTATCACATTTCAGGCATTTACTGCTAACTCTTAAATAACTCCACGTGCGCGAGCACAATGTTATCTATATAGCACACATAAACGTATGCCCTCTAGCTATGAAAAACTATCAAATGCATTCACATAAGAAGAGGCATTCAAGGGCTTAGAAATTAGCATATGAGCCTACCTTGGTTAAGCTTTCAACTAAGAATACCAAGAGAACAAAGCAAATTTGATTATAAAAGTAAATTGGAAAGTTGTTTAAAATTGCATGTCCTATCTGAATCATGAAAGTTTAATTTTGACTAGACTGTCCCTTTTAAAGGTTTTAAGTAAACAAAGCAGATTATATTTTAAACACATTTAGTAAAATAATACTATTAGCAGATTTACAAAAGAGAGATTTTTTTTTTCTTCTTAATTGTATATAGCTTTTAGGTTGTTTTTTTGTTGTTGCAAATAATAGGATGGTGGTTGGTAAGTGATTCTTATGTGTTTTGTTACATCTGTACAATATTTGTATCGGAGAAATTATAAAAATATAGTATTTGTTATTATGATTCTTTTTTTATGCTTGCTATAAAATAAATAAAACATTTTCCTTAATGTCTAACAAACTGCCCTTTAAACCTTAGCATGGAGCTGGGGAAAGGTGTAGGGGTCATAGCTTGCTCCTTACTCTTGTGGTAGTCATTCAATCAGAACAGTTAAAATGTCCTCAAAATATAATAATGTAATTAATCATTAACATTAATCCCATTATATTTCTTATAAACAGGTGAATTAAAAAACTGCAGTAATCCTCCTAGTCATGGTAAAAGTACCGATATTTGTGTCAATCTTCAAAATCAAAGAAGCCGTGTGGAAAATGTATGCTCTGAATATCAGGAAGGTTTTACCAGGAAATCAAATATTTTAAAACCTCAGAAAAGTCATACAGAGAAGAAAGCACTTTCATGTTCTGACTGTGGAAAATGTTATACTGAGAAATCAAATCTTAGTAGACATCGGAAAATTCATTCAGGAACGAAAGCATTTTCATGTTCTGACTGTGGGAAATGTTTTATTGATAAATCTAAACTTATTAGACATCAGAAAATTCATTCAGGACAGAAAGCATTTTTATGTTCTGACTGTGGGAAATGTTTTACTGAGAAATCAAATCTTATTAGTCATAAGAAAAGTCATATAGAGAAGAAAGCATTGTCATGTTCTGACTGTGGAAAATGTTTTACTAAGAAATCAAGTTTTAGTAGACATCGGAAAATTCATTCAGGAACGAAAGCATTTTCATGTTCTGACTGTGGGAAATGTTTTATTGATAAATCTAAACTTAATAGACATCAGAAAATTCATTCAGGAGAGAAAGCATTTTTATGTTCTAATTGTGGGAAAGGTTTTACTGACAAAGGAAATCTTATTAAGCATGAGAAAATTCATACAGGAGAGAAAGCATTTTCGTGTTCTAAGTGTGGGAAATGTTTTACTGAGAAAACAACTCTTACTAAACATCAGAAAATTCATATAGAAGAGAAAGAATTTTTATGTTCTGAATGTGGGAAATGTTTTGCTCAGATGTCATATCTGATTTCGCATCAGATAACTCATAAAGAAGATAAACCATTTTCATGTTCTGAATGTGGAAAATGTTTTGGTCGGAAGCGAAATCTGATTAAGCATGAGGCAACTCATACAGGAGATAAACCATTTTCATGTTCTGAATGTGGAAAATGTTTTACTCGGAAATCATCTGTTAATAAGCATAAGAAAATTCATACAGGGAAAAAAGGATTTATGTGTTCTGAATGTGGAAAATGTTATTCTCTGAAAACAGATCTTAATAATCATGAGAAAATTCATATTATAAGAAATCTGGAAGATCAGAGCATGACTTCTTAAAGGGACAGTGTACACTTATAATCCCCCCCTTTTAATGTTTTCCCAATTATCCATTTTACCTACTTGAGTGTTTTAATTTTGTACAAATGTTTATCCTTTTTCTTGTTTGAAATAGCTGATTTTGCCTATTGTTTCCCCACCTATACTAAACATTTCTGAACTTAAAGGGACAGTCTAGTCAAAATTAAGCTTTCATTAATTAGATAGGACATGTAATTTTAATCAACTTTCCAATTTACTTTTATCATCAAATTTGCTTTTTTCTCTTAGTATTCTTAGTTGAAACTAAACCTAGGCAGACTTATTTGCTAATTTCTAAACCCTTAAGGGCTGCCTCTTATCACAGGCTTTTTAAATTCCTTTTCAACACAGAGACTAAAAGTACACGTGGGCCATATAGATAACACTGTGTACAGGCACAGGGAGTTATTTAAGATTTAGCCCAAAACAATGCTAACTGCAAGACAATCGATAATACAGTCACAGTCATGTGATCAGGGGACTGGAAGAAGGTTCTTAGATACAAGGTAATCACACAGGTATAAAGTGTATTACTATAACAGTGTTGGTTGTGCAAAACTGGGGAATGGGTAATAAAGGGATTATCTATCTTTTAAAACAATAACAATTCTATGGTAGACTGTCCCTTTATGTTAAAATCTTTTATTGCATTTCAAAAGGCATATAAACATAACATTTGCAACAAACCCAAAATCTTTTGTACATGAATCATATTGTTTCATTTAGTAGCTTTCCAGTACGTTAAAAGGACACAAGCATAGTAAGATAGGGGTATTCAAACCATTTTTCTTAATACTTTTTCAATCATGGTGGGCAGGTGTTGTAATGTCCGTCATCTCCTTTGACGTTAAAGTCTATATGTCCTTGCCTCTTCCCTATCATTATTGTTTTTCCTGGCACTCTACTCAAGAATGATCAATGATGAAGTCGGGTTTGCATGACCTGCTGTATGTTCCATCTGGTTCCTTAAGATGATTTTTCTCTTTTATGTAACAACATTAAAATCTAAAAAAACTTAATAAACATTTTAAATCAAACTAAACTGTGTGGTCTTTTCTTTCTTTTCAAAAGTATCTGATGAACATCAACTGTTGGGTCTCTTGGTTATTAGCGCTAGAATTCTAAGTTTTCATTCACCCCTTTAACTCTTTTATTTTGTATTAGAAGTTCCCTTCCTGGACTTCTGTTCATGATCCAATAGAACCAAACCTTCTGAAACTGGTCATGATTACTTTGTATACGGGCAGTCCCTTCTGACATAAGATATATATCTTGGATTTTGTCTATCACTTCTCTCCACGTGGGAGCTCCGACTTTCCAATGTCTCGCTATACAGGTCCTGGTTGCCGTGCATAACATTTTAATAAATTTATTAATTGCCAAATTAAAATGGTCGAGCCTTCTGTTTAGAAGTGCCTGAGGTATTGTTAATGTTATGTGCTCGTCAAGTAAATGGCCCAATAAATTATTCAGTTGGGTCCATATGTTTTTTATTATAGGGCAACTCCACAACATATGTATATATGAACCTTGTTCTACACATCCTCTATAGCAGAGTCTGGAGTCCTTAGGGGAGAAGTGAGATGTTCTTATTGGGGTCAAATACCACCTAAATGAAGTTTTAATAGTGTTTTCCCTAAGGTCCGCACTAATCAGGCCTCTACATGAGTCAGAAAAGATTTGTATCCATTCCTCTCTTGGAATGGTAAGCCCTAACTCTGATTCCCACTTTAACATTAGGTTGGATTTAGTGTTACCTTTGTTTTCTTGAATATCTAAATATAATTTAGAAATTGTATGTTTTTCTCTATTCAGAGTCATGCATAGTCTCTCTAGATTGGTTTTTGGCCTTGTTGTATGTTGTGTGAGATGTTTATTCAGGGCTGATGATATTTGTAGATATATGTACCAGTGTAATTGTTACGTGATTCTTTTTTCAGGATATGATGTTATCATATATCACTTTTCAGCAAGGAAATGACTGAAACATTACACAGGTTTTCACAATCTTATAACAATTATGGTTTTATTCTGCAACATAGTCATGGAAACAAAATACCACAAACCACTATTCATGCTTATAAAACTCTATGCAATTGCAATACTCATATAATCATCTATGCAGCTTTTAGTTACATTCAGTTGCCTGCGCAACGACTGATAACAATCTTATGTTGTATTACCACTAAAACAAGTCTAGCTAGTTTTAAACAAACAAATTAATACATCACCGTGATCTCTGGTTGCATCATCCTATCCTGCCGCTTCTGGGGCACAATGGGAGGGGACATCTGGGCAATCTTTGGACCAGGAGAAAAACAGGCGATCAGCGGGAAAAAACAACACTGAAGATGCGTCCATCCACAGGTCCCAAAAATACACTCAAAGACACACACCACAAATACACAGACACTCGGGCACTCAGACTCTCAGACTGATCAGATTGCCCAAATGTACCCCTCTTTATACTGTTCACTTGTGTAACAGTTTTGGCGCAACTCCACAGATCCTGAGACCGCTCCCTCTGAGGTTGGCCGTGGCCCAAGACATCTGGCCAGTCTGTCTTAGCCTCAACCAAGCTTATCAGGGCATGCCCAGGTACTATCTCTGACGTATTCCTAAACTGCAATGCCGTCATCTTTAGTTTCAAACAAACATGTTTTTCTGCCTAACATTACACATCTGATTATGTGGTCTTATGCAGTTACTTTTGTCAAATACATCAATAATAGTTTTAACAATCTTTCCATAGATATAATTAATAGCTAAACATCATAATGGCTTTATTACTTAGCCTATTGCAATTAATATTACTTAGCCTATTACAATTAATAATAATTAATCTTTTAACAATATTACCATGGCATTAGCCCCTATACCAACGTGTTCCTTAATGTCAGTAAGTGACCCCTGCCAAGGTTACACCCTTGTTCTGTCTGGGTTTTGACTTCTTATCATTAGCATCCATCGGTTGTTTACCACTTGTAGCATGACTTAGTAAAATTCAGTGTCATCTACTTGAAGTTAATTAATGTCTTTTACTCTGTTAAAGGCACACTCTCTTAAAGGCAAAGTCACACAAGTTAGGGCAAGTGTCTTATGCTTTCACTCTCTTAAAGGCAAAGTCACACAAGTTTAAGCAAGTGTCGCATGAGCAATTACTGCAACCACTTTCCTTACATTCCACCCCTTGGTCATGTGACACCTTGCTTGTTTCTAAACACATACCTTAATAATTAAGACTTATCCACTCAAGTAATATTGTCTTTTGGTTTAAAACACATCCTACCTAATGTATTACAGAAACATCCAAACATTTTTACTATAATGAATATCGCACACAAGCAAGCCAGACTTATTAATAGCCATTTAACTATAGTTTTGCCTAAGCTTCCAAGCCATCCCCCCAGTCCAAAAGTCCAGTCAAAGTCTTTAAGCCATTTGCTAAATGAATCGTCATGTACCTCACGTATGTGCTTTTGCACTTCTTCTAATCTGTGTAGGTCATGTTTGATTCTACCTGCATTGTCTTCTATGTACACACAGCATTGCTGGTGGATTCTCTGGCAAACTCCTCCTTCTGCAGCTAGGAGGTAGTCTAGAGCCATTCTATTCTGTAATGCCACCATCCTAATCTGTTCCTGTTCTAATGCTAAAAGCTTTATTGCATCTCCAGTTACGTTAAAAGCTTCATCTACTAAATCAGCTAGCGTGTTTAATCTAGTGAGGGCTGTAGCAGCCCCATAATGAGGGACAAATGTTGCAAGCAGGCGCATACATTCACTAATTTTAACTCCATTGTGTATTTTGTCCAGGTCAAGGTATCTTCGTGTTCTATGCAATATAGGTGGTGGAAGCGTGGTGGTTATGTTAAAAGCAGGGAATATATATCCTAAAAAGCATGGGCCATAATGGGTGCAAGGTATTACCTTTACTGCCCACCTCCCACACAACCAATAATATCCCACTGGCAGTTTAACAAAAGGAGGACATATCCTATTCAATCGCTTCCACCCATCCTTAGTGCGTGTGTTACCTGCTAGTGTTTCCCTATTAAGCTGGTACCAGTCTTTAATAAGGTCTCTGGGCTCACCAAACTTAGTCTTCCATTTCTCATGGGCATATGTCAAATATGAGAAGTCATAGAATTTCAGTTTAATGTTGAATACCCCTGTCCTATTTTTAACTAGCCGTCCTATGTTATACATTAACATTATCATGTCAGGTAGCTGGGTTAGGTTATTAGTACTATATATATCCCCATCTAGATTCTGAAACATAATAGCACCTGTAGTCACATTATTAGCTAGATGCAACTTATCCAGCAAGTCATCCCTACCTGGTGTGTTAAGACCTGTAAAATTCCACACAGTCTTATTCCCAATCATATCGGCAAGCATACTCATGGTTAAAGGGACACCTAAATAAGGGTAACCCCTAGTCTGCCCGTGAGGCACAAACCCACATACCCAACATGGTCCCTGAACATTTGTCACATTGAACACATCTTTGGCAGTTTTTACAAAGGTATTATCAAGTTCCCATGAGGAGGCGTGCAGGGAGCCTAAATGGGCCGGTGCTTGGTCCCTTTTTCCCTTGTGTCGGTTGTTTAATAATTTCCCATCCATCACAGGTCTCCTGATATACATTAAAAGAGGTTCAGATGACTCTTTTCCTGTATATTTACACACATATGTCAGTCCCTCTGGTTCCCCATCAGTGTATATGTTTAACATTACAGCACGAACCTGTGTATCAGTGGATGTTTTACAACCTAAAATGCGTTCCTGAATCCCCACTGTTAGTTTTGGGGAAGTGGAAGGCGTACTGGGATTTTCACAAATTAACCCAACCCCTTCTTGCAATTCAAATATTAAGTTCTCATCCGGTAAAACAATTGTCCAGCTCTCATCCTTTTTAGAGTCCTTACAGTCTTCCCTGGTCACTGCAGCAGAACAAAAATCTTTAGTTACACAATATACAGTGAAGGAAGGGATGTCACAGGTAATTGTCTCTTCTTCTGATAGTTCAAATACCACCGTTTCTCGCTTGGTAAGGAGCATCCAATTTCCATATTCATTTTTGGTCAGACAGGCACCTTTCATGTTTTTTACGTCATCATCAAAGGTAAATGGGATGGAGCAAGATGCCCATGTTGTGCAATACGGAACGGTCATGCTTCCCTCATAGAAGGTGTGATAGCTGGCACCGGACACCTCACGTTTCATCCTCTGGCTCATACGACCAAAAGGAGTCCCAACAGAGCACCGGTTACAATAACAGCCCTGTCAACAAGAATCTAGGAAGGAAACATACTTCAAATTAATTCCGTAAATAGCACTTGCCCGCAGGCACATGCAGCCAATCATTGCTCCCTATCCTTGACTACATTCACTACATTGTAACTTACCTTTTAATACATCTATGCTAATTAAATACTCTGGGATGGGTACAATTAAAACAAAACATCACTGCTTAGGGAGACTTCCTACTTTCAATGCCACCCCTGCTTGTTTTACTTCTATAGTCTCACCCCCCCCAATAAATCTAAGTTGCCTCCACTCCAGTATCAATCAAAGCCTGCTTAAAATAGAACATACTGATACTGGGAGCTTGGCCTGTTTCGTATGGGCCCTGGAAATATTACTCCAGGTTCTCCAACGAAAGCAAGTCCAACCCTGGCCCTGGGGCTTCAGGGGCACTGGCCCTTTTTGTCCCATCCAGGTATTGGTATCCTTTTCCAGTGGACTTCGTTTGGGAATCAACTAAGGACATTTTCCCCTCAGGGCTAGTTTCCCAACACGTTACCACAGCATGTTGAGCATGATGCTCAATGTACTCCTGTGTGCCTATCATTCTGGACAGTGAGATTTCACTGTCAGTGATAGATCTGTCATTCAGTACATTTACTGCTTTTCCCAAATGGACCTTCCATTTCTGCAAAGTTTCATCCCACCCCCCAGGGTCCCATCTGGCCCTGCTCTGTAATACTGATTGTAACTTACTTTTGCTCAACCTACCACCCTTCCGCTTTACTTTGGCCCTGGCTACCTTAACCACAGCCTGTTGAGCTACATCTTCATAACACTGGCTCTTTTTTAATAGCAATTTATTCTGACTCTGCAGGCACACCGTCTGCTCTACAGCTTCCTCTAACTGCTCGTGTGTCTTTCTGTATGCCTGTAATAACACCCATAATTTCTTATGTAACCTTTCTGTTTCTGAATCTGTCTTAACTTTTACATTCTGTAATTTATTCAACACTTCACAAGGTTCTGTTTTGTCAAAAAATTCAGCGTTATCTTTGAGGTCAGTCCCAGACAAGACTTCCCCTGCTAATTCCTGATATGGGGTCCCCTCCCAAGCCGCAATATTTTGAGGCCGTGAAGGGGGAACCGTTTGTGCTTTCTTCCTAAACATTTTCATAATACCTTCAATTATTGCTGACATCAATCAATAAATTCACAGTAACAATAACAATATACGTTAATATGTATATACCTGTGCAATATCAATTAATTTCATTCCAAGGTGACAATTGTGACTATGTCCATGAAATATCTGTTTATTTACACAGCTTTCATGGCTCATTTGAGGAATTAACAATTCAATTCTAACTAATCCAGAAACATATATATTTATACTCCTGACCGTGCAAGATACAACTATATATTTTTCTGGCTTATTATTTTATCTACAAAGGGGTTTCACTTTCGCTCGGAGCTGCGTCTATCAGCTCTGCACATTCAGTAAGAAAACTGTCAGTTTCTTTGCTCAAGTGATAAACAATTATGTATCCTGCCGACCGACTACGCCAATAATGTTATGTGATTCTTTTTTCAGGATATGATGTTATCATATATCACTTTTCAGCAAGGAAATGACTGACACATTACACAGGTTTTCACAATCTTATAACAATGATGGTTTTATTCTGCAACATAGTCATGGGAACAAAATACCACAAACCACTATTCATGCTTATAACACTCTATGCAATTGCAATACTCATATAATCATCTATGCAGCTTTTAGTTACATTCAGTTGCCTGCGCAACGACTGATAACAATCCTTATGTTGTATTACCACTAAAACAAGTCTAGCTAGTTTTAAACAAACAAATTAATACATCACCGTGATCTCTGGTTGCATCATCCTATCCTGCCGCTTCTGGGGCGCAATGGGAGGGGACATCTGGGCAATCTTTGGACCAGGAGAAAAACAGGCGATCAGCGGGAAAAAACAACACTGAAGATGCGTCCATCCACAGGTCCCAAAAATACACTCAAATACACACACCACAAATACACAGACACTCGGACACTCAGACTCTCAGACTGATCAGATTGCCCAAATGTACCCCTCTTTATACTGTTCACTTGTGTAACAGTTTTGGCGCAACTCCACAGATCCTGAGACCGCTCCCTCTGAGGTTGGCCGTGGCCCAAGACATCTGGCCAGTCTGTCTTAGCCTCAACCAAGCTTATCAGGGCATGCCCAGGTACTATCTCTGACGTATTCCTAAACTGCAATGCCGTCATCTTTAGTTTCAAACAAACATGTTTTTCTGCCTAACATTACACATCTGATTAAATGGTCTTATGCAGTTACTTTTGTCAAATACATCAATAATAGTTTTAACAATCTTTCCATAGATATAATTAATAGCTAAACATCATAATGGCTTTATTACTTAGCCTATTGCAATTAATATTACTTAGCCTATTACAATTAATAATAATTAATCTTTTAACAATATTACCATGGCATTAGCCCCTATACCAACGTGTTCCTTAATGTCAGTAAGTGACCCCTGCCAAGGTTATACCCTTGTTCTGTCTGGGTTTTGACTTCTTATCATTAGCATCCATCGGTTGTTTACCACTTGTAGCATGACTTAGTAAAATTCAGTGTCATCTACTTGAAGTTAATTAATGTATTTTACTCTGTTAAAGGCACACTCTCTTAAAGGCAAAGTCACACAAGTTAGGGCAAGTGTCTTATGCTTTCACTCTCTTAAAGGCAAAGTCACACAAGTTTAAGCAAGTGTCGCATGAGCAATTACTGCAACCACTTTCCTTACATTTATAATGTTATGTGATTCTTTTTTCAGGATATGATGTTATCATATATCACTCTTCAGCAAGGAAATGACTGTCACATTACACAGGTTTTCACAATCTTATAATAACAATGATGGTTTTATTCTGCAACATAATCATGGAAACAAAATACCACAAACCACTATTCATGCTTACAACACTCTATGCAATTGCAATACTCATATAATCATCTATGCAGCTTTTAGTTACATTCAGTTGCCTGCGCAACGACTGATAACAATCTTATGTTGTATTACCACTAAAACAAGTCTAGCTAGTTTTAAACAAACAAATTAATACATCACCGTGAGCTCTGGTTGCATCATCCTATCCTGCCGCTTCTGGGGCGCAATGGGAGGGGACATCTGGGCAATCTTTGGACCAGGAGAAAAACAGGCGATCAGCGGGAAAAAACAACACTGAAGATGCGTCCATCCACAGGTCCCAAAAATACACTCAAATACACACACCACAAATACACAGACACTCGGACACTCAGACTCTCAGACTCTCAGACTGATCAGATTGCCCAAAGGTACCCTTTTTTTTTATACTGTTCACTTGTGTAACAGTTTTGGTGCAACTCCACAGATCCTGAGACCGCTCCCTCTGAGGTTGGCCGTGGCCCAAGACATCTGGCCAGTCTGTCTTAGCCTCAACCAAGCTTATCAGGGCATGCCCAGGTACTATCTCTGACGTATTCCTAAACTGCAATGCCGTCATCTTTAGTTTCAAACAAACATGTTTTTCTGCCTAACATTAATTATGTGGTCTTATGCAGTTACTTTTGTCAAATACATCAATAATAGTTTTAACAATCTTTCCATAGATATAATTAATAGCTAAACATCATAATGGCTTTATTACTTAGCCTATTGCAATTAATATTACTTAGCCTATTACAATTAATAATAATTAATCTTTTAACAATATTACCATGGCATTAGCCCCTATACCAACGTGTTCCTTAATGTCAGTAAGTGACCCCTGCCAAGGTTATACCCTTGTTCTGTCTGGGTTTTGACTTCTTATCATTAGCATCCATCGGTTGTTTACCACTTGTAGCATGACTTAGTAAAATTCAGTGTCATCTACTTGAAGTTAATTAATGTCTTTTACTCTGTTAAAGGCACACTCTCTTAAAGGCAAAGTCACACAAGTTAGGGCAAGTGTCTTATGCTTTCACTCTCTTAAAGGCAAAGTCACACAAGTTTAAGCAAGTGTCGCATGAGCAATTACTGCAACCACTTTCCTTACATTTATAATGTTATGTGATTCTTTTTTCAGGATATGATGTTATCATATATCACTCTTCAGCAAGGAAATGACTGTCACATTACACAGGTTTTCACAATCTTATAATAACAATGATGGTTTTATTCTGCAACATAATCATGGAAACAAAATACCACAAACCACTATTCATGCTTACAACACTCTATGCAATTGCAATACTCATATAATCATCTATGCAGCTTTTAGTTACATTCAGTTGCCTGCGCAACGACTGATAACAATCTTATGTTGTATTACCACTAAAACAAGTCTAGCTAGTTTTAAACAAACAAATTAATACATCACCGTGAGCTCTGGTTGCATCATCCTATCCTGCCGCTTCTGGGGCGCAATGGGAGGGGACATCTGGGCAATCTTTGGACCAGGAGAAAAACAGGCGATCAGCGGGAAAAAACAACACTGAAGATGCGTCCATCCACAGGTCCCAAAAATACACTCAAATACACACACCACAAATACACAGACACTCGGACACTCAGACTCTCAGACTGATCAGATTGCCCAAAGGTACCCTTTTTTTTTATACTGTTCACTTGTGTAACAGTTTTGGTGCAACTCCACAGATCCTGAGACCGCTCCCTCTGAGGTTGGCCGTGGCCCAAGACATCTGGCCAGTCTGTCTTAGCCTCAACCAAGCTTATCAGGGCATGCCCAGGTACTATCTCTGACGTATTCCTAAACTGCAATGCCGTCATCTTTAGTTTCAAACAAACATGTTTTTCTGCCTAACATTAATTATGTGGTCTTATGCAGTTACTTTTGTCAAATACATCAATAATAGTTTTAACAATCTTTCCATAGATATAATTAATAGCTAAACATCATAATGGCTTTATTACTTAGCCTATTGCAATTAATATTACTTAGCCTATTACAATTAATAATAATTAATCTTTTAACAATATTACCATGGCATTAGCCCCTATACCAATGTGTTATCAAGATGTTCCTTAATGTCAGTAAGTGACCCCTGCCAAGGTTACACCCTTGTTCTGTCTGGGTTTTGACTTCTTATCATCAGCATCCATCGGTTGTTTACCACTTGTAGCATGACTTAGCAAAATTCAGTGTCATCTACTTGAAGTTAATTAATGTCTTTTACTCTGTTAAAGGCACACTCTCTTAAAGGCAAAGTCACACAAGTTAGTGCAAGTGTCTTATGCTCACACTCTCTTAAAGGCAAAGTCACACAAGTTTAAGCAAGTGTCGCATGAGCAATTACTGCAACCACTTTCCTTACATTCCACCCCTTGGTCATGTGACACCTTGCTTGTTTTACCTCTATAGTCCCCCCCCCCCTAAAATACTCTGGGATGGGTACAATTAAAACAAAACATCACTGCTTAGGGAGCAATGCCACCCCCGTGCCTGAGGTATTGTTAATGTTACGTGCTTGTCAAGTAAATGGCCCAATAAATTATTCAGTTGGGTCCATATGTTTTTTATTATAGGGCAACTCCACAACATATGTATATATGAACCTTGTTCTACACATCCTCTATAGCAGAGTCTGGAGTCCTTAGGGGAGAAGTGAGATGTTCTTATTGGGGTCAAATACCACCTAAATGAAGTTTTAATAGTGTTTTCCCTAAGGTCCGCACTAATCAGGCCTCTACATGAGTCAGAAAAGATTTGTATCCATTCCTCTCTTGGAATGGTAAGCCCTAACTCTGATTCCCACTTTAACATTAGGTTGGATTTAGTGTTACCTTTGTTTTCTTGAATATCTAAATATAATTTAGAAATTGTATGTTTTTCTCTATTCAGAGTCATGCATAGTCTCTCTAGATTGGTTTTTGGCCTTGTTGTATGTTGTGTGAGATGTTTATTCAGGGCTGATGATATTTGTAGATATATGTACCAGTGTAATTTATATGGTTGAATGATTTCCTGTAATTGGTTAAACAGTATCAAGCACCCGTTTGGCAAAAAGTCTGCCACTCTGTAAAGCCCCTTGTTCGCCCATTTCCCTAGTGGACCCTGTATCTCACTTGGTAAAAGAAGCCTTAACGGTTTGGCCCAGGTATTCGTTGGAATAAGAGTCTGATTTTTGGTCACTGATTTTCAGATAGAAATAGTGTGTAGAGTAGTGGGAAGTTTAGCCCTAATATTTGGCCCCTGTCCACCTAACTTCCATAAGATATCGTCCGAGTATTCCTGTCTATGTATATCACATTACTTGATTGTTTACTCAAGAGAGCGGCCTGAGCAAGTCGCGCTGCCTGATAATAGTCGGCTAAATTAGGAAGTCCTACTCCTCCTAGTTGTCTGTGGTGTGCAAGAACTTGTGATGCTATTCTAGCCTTCCTATCTCCTCTGAGAAAAGAGTGTAGATCAGACTGAAGTTTCTGTATGTCTGGAGAGGGGATTATAATCGGAAGAGCCCGAAATAAATATAATATCCTGGGGAATATATTCATTTTGATAGTTGACAGTCGCCCATACCAGGAAAAGCAGCCTCCTTTCCATTTCCTAATATTTTTTCTTATGGTCTTATATAGTGGGATATAGTTTAAAGTTTATAATTTATCGTAGGAATCTGATGTTTTGGTCCCCAAATATGAGAGTGAGTTTTTTTACCCACTTAAGGTTGAAATTAATCTCTATCAATTTTTTTGTAAGGGGGGGTAGCGATAGTGGCAATGCTTCGCACTTATCTAAATTAACTTTATATCCTGATATTCTAGAGAACTCTTGCAGGGTCCTGTAAAGGTATGTTAAAGAATCTAGAGGCTTAGTCAATGTCAATAGTATATCATCGGCAAAGAGCGACAACTTGTATTCAGATTGACCTATATTGACCCACCTGATATCTTCTGAACACCTAATACTGGAAGCAAGAGGCTTGATACATAATGCAAACAGGAGTGGAGACAATGGACAGCCTTGTCTAGTGCCGTTTCTTATCTTTATAGGTCTCGACTGATACCCTGCTGCACTAATCGTAGCCATAGTTAGAGAATATAGTCCCTTAATCGCCTGTACAAAAGCTCCTTCAAAGCCCTTTCTGGAAAGAACCTCAAACATGTATAGCCAGTCCACTCGATCAAACGCCTTCTCCGCGTCCAGTGATAAGAGCAGAGAAGGCGTGTTTTCAGTCACCAGGAACTCAGTCAGATCTATTGTCCTACGTATGTTGTCTGGGGCTTCTCTCCCTTGTATGAACCCCACCTGATCTGGGTGTATTAAGTCTGGAAGTATCTTCTTAAGCCTGTTGGCCAATATTTTTGTAAGTATTTTTATGTCCTGATTGATAAGGGAGATTGGGCTATAATTTTGACATAGTGTTGGGTCTTTCCCTGGTTTAGGGATCACTACTATTTTGGCTCTAAGTATGTCAACTGGTATCTCCACTCCCTGCATTACATCATTGCAAAATTTTTTGAGATGTGGGATTAATGTATTTCTTTCATGTAATTAGCAAGAGTCCATGAGCTAGTGACGTATGGGATATACATTCCTACCAGGAGGGGCAAAGTTTCCCAAACCTTAAAATGCCTATAAATACACCCCTCACCACACCCACAATTCAGTTTTACAAACTTTGCCTCCCGTGGAGGTGGTGAAGTAAGTTTGTGCTTAAGATTCTTCGTTGATATGCGCTTCGCAACAGGTTGAAGCCCGGTTTTCCTCTCAGAGTGCAGCGAATGTCAGAGAGACGTGAAGAGAGTATTGCCTATTTGAATACAATGGTCTACCTCTAGGGGATCTATTTCATAGGTTCTCTGTTATCGGTCGTAGAGATTTCTTCTCCTACCTCCCTTTTCAGATCGACGATATACTCTTATATACCATTACCTCTACTGATTCTCGTTTCAGTACTGGTTTGGCTATCTGCTATATGTAGAGGAGTGTCCTGGGGTAAGTCTTATTTTTTGTGACACTCTACGCTATGGTTTGGGCACTTTATATGTAAAGTTCTAAATATATGCCTTTAAACTTATATTTGCCTTGATTCAGGATAATCAGTATTCCTTTTCAAATACAGACTGTCAGTTTCATTATTGGGATAATGCATTTTATTATTTTTTCTTACCTGAAAAATTTCATTTGACCATTTTTTCCTGCATGCTGTTAGGCTCGCGGGGGCAGAAAATGTTTCTTTTTATTACGTCATTTTTGGCGCAAACGTTTTTGGCGCTAAAAATGGCATTTCCGGCGACGTCATTTACGCCGGAAGTTGTATTCTGTTGCGCATGCGTATTTAGACATTTTTTTTGCGCCAAAAAAATGTGGGCGTCTTTTTTACTCACATTATTTAAACATTTGTCTTTCATTGCTTCTGGTTACTAGAAGCTTATTTTGCATTCTTTCCCATTCCTGAAACTGTCATTTAAGGAATTTGATAATTTTGCTTTATATGTTGTTTTTTCTATTACATATTGCAAGATGTCTCACCCTGACCCTGGATCTCAATCCACTAATGGACAGACGCTGCCTGATGCTGGTTCTACCAAAGTTAAGTGCATATGTTGTAAACTTGTGGTAACTGTTCCTCCAGCTGTAGTTTGTGAAAGCTGTCATGATAAACTTTCCAATGCAGATTGTGTTTCCATTAGTAATAATCCTTTACCTGTTGTTGTTCCTTCAACATCTATCGTTCAGGATGTTCCTGTTAATGTAAAATAATTTGTTTCTAATTCTATTAGGAAGGCTCTGTCTGTTATTCCTCCTTCCAGTAAACGTAAAAGGTCTTTCAAAACTTCTCACATTTCAGATGAATTTTTAGGTGACCGCCATCATTCTGACTTATCTGTTTCTGATGAGGTTTTTTCCGGTTCAGAAGATTCTATCACAGATATTGATACTGATAAATCTTCATATTTATTTAAAATGGAGTTTATTCGTTCATTACTTAAAGAAGTTTTGATTGCTTTAGATATGGAGGAGTCCAGTCCTCTTGATACTAAAACTGCTAAACATTTAAATTCGGTTTATAAACCTCATGTGTTAATTCCGGAAGTTTTTCGAGTTCCTGATGCTATCTCAGATGTGATTGCTAGGGAATGGGATAGTCTGGGTACTTCATTTACTCCTTCTCCAAGGTTTAAGAAATTGTACCCTGTGCCATCTGATAGATTGGAATTTTGGGATAAAATCCCGAAAGTCGATGGGGCTATCTCTACTCTTGCCAAACGTACTGCTATTCCTACGGCAGATAGCACTTCGTTTAAAGATCCTTTAGATAGGAAAATTTAATCTTTTTTGAGAAAAGCTTATTTATGTTCAGGTAATCTTAGACCTGCTATTTCTTTGGCTGATGTTGCTGCAGCTTAAATTTTCTGGTTGGAGGCTTTAGCGCAACAAGTGACAGATCATAATACATATAGCATTGTTAAACTTCTTCAACACGCTAATAATTTTGTCTGTGATGCCATTTTTGATATCATTAGAGTTGATGTCCGGTATATGTCTTTAGCTATTTTAGCTAGACAAGCTTTATGGCTTAAATCCTGGAATGTAGATATGACTTCTAAGTCAACTTTGCTTTCTCTCTCTTTCCAAGGTAATAAGTTGTTTGGTTCTCAGTTGGATTCTATAATTTCAACTGTTACTGGAGGGAAGGGTGCCTTTTTGCCTCAGGGCAAAAAATCTAAAGGTAATTACAGGGCTGCTAATCGTTTTCGTTCCTTTCGTCAGAATAAGGAGCAGAAGCCCGATCCTTCCCCTAAAGGAACAGTTTCCGGTTGGAAACCTAATCCAGTCTGGAATAAATCCAAGCCTTCCAGAAAGTCAAAACCAGCTCCTAAATCCGCATGAAGGTGCGGCCCTCATTCCAGCGCAGCTGGTAGGGGGCAGGTTACGATTTTTCAAAGATGTTTGGATCAATTCGATTCACAATCTTTGGATTCAGAACATTGTTTCGCGAGGTTACAGAATAGGTTTCAAGGTAAGACCGCCTGTGAGAAGATTTTTTCTCTCATGCATTCCAGTCAATCCAGTGAAGGCTCAAGCGTTTCTGAAATGTGTTTCAGACCTAGAGTTAGCTGGGGTAATTATACCAGTTCCAGTTCTGGAACGGGGTCTGGGGTTTTATTCAAATCTATTCATTGTACCAAAGAAAGAGAATTCTTTCAGACCAGTTCTGGACCTAAAAATATTGAATCGTTATGTAAGGATACCAACATTCAAAATGGTTACTATAAGAACTATTCTGCCTTTTGTTCAGCAAGGGCATTATATGTCTACAATAGACTTACAGGATGCATACCTGCATATTCCAATTCATCCAGATCACTATCAGTTTCTGAGATTCTTTTTTCTAGACAAGCATTACCAGTTTATTGCTCTTCCATTTGGTCTAGCAACAGCGTCAAGAATCTTTTTGAAGGTTCTCGTGCCCTTTTCTCTGTAATCAGAGAACAGGGTATTGTGGTATTTCCTTATATGGACGATATCTTGGTACTTGCTCAGTCTTCACATTCTGCAGAATCTCATACGAATCAACTTGTGTTGTTTCTTCAAAGACATGGTTGGAGGATCAATTTACCAAAGATTTCCTTGATTCCTCAGACAAGGGTAACCTTTTTAGGTTTCCAAATAGATTTAGTGTCCATGACTTTGTCTCTGACAGAAAAGAGACATCTGAAATTGGTTTCAGCCTATCGAAACCTTCAGTCTCAATTGTTCCCTTCGGTAGCTTTATGCATGGAGATTTTAGGTCTCATGACTGCTGCATCGGACGCGATCCCTTTTGCTCGTTTTCACACGAGACCACTCAAGCTTTGTATGCTGAACCAGTGGTGCAGGGATTATACAAGGATATCACAAAAAATATCCTTAAATCCCAATGTTCGATCATCTCTAACTTGGTGGATGGATCACCATCGTTTAATTCAAGGGGCCTCTTTCGTTCGTCCAACCTGGACTGTGATCTCAACAGATGCGAGTCTTTCAGGTTGGGGAGCTGTATGGGGATCTCTGACAGCGCAAGGGGTTTGGGAATCTCAGGAGGCGAGATTACCAATCAACATTTTGGAACTCCGTGCGATTTTCAGAGCTCTTCAATTTTGGCCTCTTCTGAAGAGAGAATCGTTTATTTGTTTTCAAACAGACAATGTCACGACCGTGGCATATGTCAATCATCAAGGTGGGACTCACAGTCATCAAGCTATGAAAGAAGTATCTCGGATACTTGTATGGGCGGAATCCAGCTCTTGTCTAATTTCTGCGGTTCACATCCCAGGTGTAGACAATTGGGAAGCGGATTATCTCAGTCGCCAGACGTTACATCCGGGCGAATGGTCTCTTCATCCAGAGGTTTTTCTTCAGATTGTTCGAATCTGGGGTCTTCCAGAAATAGATCTGATGGCCTCTCATCTAAACAAGAAACTTCCCAGGTATCTGTCCAGATCCCGGGATCCTCAGGCGGAAGCAGTGGATGCGTTGTCAATTCCTTGGAATTATCATCCTGCTTATATCTTTCCGCCTCTAGTTCTTCTTCCGAAAGTAATCTCCAAAATTCTAATGGAGCGCTCATTTGTACTGCTGGTGGCTCCAGCATAGCCTCACATGTTTTGGTTTGCAGATCTCGTTCGGATGGCCAGTTGCCAACCTTGGACACTTCCGTTAAGGCCTTCTATCTCAAGGCCCTTTTTTCCATCAGGATCTCAAATCATTAAATTTGATGGTATGGAAATTGAACGCTTAATTCTTAGTCATAGAGGTTTCTCTGACTCAGTGATTAATACTATGTTACAGGCTCGAAAATCTGTCTCTAGAAAGATTTATTATCGAGTTTGGAAGACTTACATCTCTTGGTGTTCTTCTCATAAATTCTCCTGGCATTCTTTCAGAATTCCTAGAATTTACAATTTCTTCAGGATGGTTTGGATAAAGGTTTGTCTGCAAGTTCTTTGAAAGGACAAATATCTGCTCTTTCTGTTCTTTTTCACAGAAAGATTGCTAATCTTCCTGACATTCGTTGTTTTGTACAGGCTTTGGTTCGTATCAAACCTGTCATTAAGCCAATCTCTCCTCCTTGGAGTCTTAATTTTTTTGTCTGCTTTACAGGCTCCTCCGTTTGAGCCTATGCATTCTCTGGACATTAAATTACTTTCTTGGAAAGTTCTGTTCCTTTTGGCTATCTCTTCTGCTAGAAGAGTTTCTGAGTTATCTGCTCTTTCTTGTGAATCTCCTTTTCTGATTTTTCATCAGGATAAGGCGGTGTTGCGGACTTCATTTCAATTTTTACCTAAGGTTGTGAATTCTAACAACATTAGTAGAGAAATTGTTGTTCCTTCATTATGTCCTAATCCTAAGAATTCTAAGGAAAGATCGTTACATTCTTTGGATGTAGTTAGAGCTTTGAAATATTATGTTGAAGCTACTAAAGATTTTAGAAAGACTTCTAGTCTATTTATTATCTTTTCTGGTTCCAGGAAAGGTCAGAAGGCTTCTGCCATTTCTTTGGCGTCTTGGTTAAAGTCTTTGATTCATCATGCTTATGTGGAGTCGGGTAAGTCCCCGCCTCAAAGAATTACGGCTCATTCTACTAGGTCAGTTTCTACTTCCTGGGCTTTTAGGAATGAAGCTTCTGTTGATCAGATTTGCAAAGCAGCGACTTGGTCTTCTTTGTATACTTTTACTAAATTCTATCATTTTGATGTGTTTTCTTCTTCTGAAGTAGTTTTTGGTAGAAAAGTACTTCAGGCAGCTGTTTCTGTTTGATTCGTCTGCTTATAATTTTAGTTTTTTTCATTATAAAGATTAAAACTTTTTGATTTGGGTTGTGGATTATTTTTTTCAGCGCAATTGGCTGTCTTTATTTTATCCCTCCCTCTCTAGTGACTCTTGCGTGGAAGTTCCACATCTTGGGTATCTGCTATCCCATACGTCACTAGCTCATGGACTCTTGCTAATTACATGAAAGAAAACATAATTTATGTAAGAACTTACCTGATAAATTCATTTATTTCATATTAGCAAGAGTCCATGAGGCCCACCCTTTTTGTGGTGGTTATGATTTTTTTGTATAAAGCACAATTATTCCAATTCCTTATTTTTTTATGATTTCGCTCCTTTATCACCCCACTTCTTGGCTATTTATTAAACTGAATTGTGGGTGTGGTGAGGGGTGTATTTATAGGCATTTTAAGGTTTGGGAAACTTTGCCCCTCCTGGAAGGAATGTATATCCCATACGTCACTAGCTCATGGACTCTTGCTAATATGAAAGAAATGAATTTATCAGGTAAGTTCTTACATAAATTATGTTTTTTGAAAAGTTTGTAGTATTCACTGGGGAGACCGTCTGGGCCTGCTGCTCTCCCTGTTTTAAGGTCTTTTATGACAGATAATATCTCCTGAGTAGAGATTTCTTCGTTTAGAATGTCTTTGTCTGAGGAGCTAATTACCTTAAGATCAGTGTGTTGTAGAAAGGCTGTTAACAGGTCTCATGTCTGGTTAGAGTGTTGAACTTTCTGACCGTCGTATAATTTTTTGTAGAAAGTGGCTAAAGTATCTGAAATATCTTGTGGATTGGCTGTCTTTGAACCGTCTGTGTGTTGTATGACCGGGATAGAATGAGTCTTTGTCCTCTCTCTCAATTTGTTAGCTAAATATTTATCAAGTTTGTTT
This sequence comes from Bombina bombina, assembly GCF_027579735.1. Taxonomy (NCBI): domain Eukaryota; kingdom Metazoa; phylum Chordata; class Amphibia; order Anura; family Bombinatoridae; genus Bombina; species Bombina bombina. Next base: position 875,894,197 of record NC_069502.1, read on the forward strand.
GAATACATTAAATAATTGATCTTTAGTCTCTGAATGGCTCTAATGGCTGAGTCGTTTAAGACTTTCTCCTGAATTCTTCTCTTAGTTTGGAGTATTTTAAATACGGTGGAGGATCGTGTTCGTCTGTGTTGTGTTTCTAGAGACTGAATCTCTGCCTGGAGCTGGTCTATGGTTTTATTAGTCATTCTAGTTAGTTTCGCTTTTTCTTTAATCAGAACCCCCCTAATATATGGTTTGTGTGCTGCCCAGGAAGAGATCGGGTTAATAGTGGAGTTCTCATTGTTTTGCCAGTATTCTGTCATGTTCTTAAGTGTTACATTGTAAATGAATTCTTTGCCTAATAGGTTCGGGTCATAAGTCCAGGATCTCTGTCTTTGGAAACTAATTAGACCCGTCAGCTCCGCCTGAACCACCAAGTGGTCAGACCACACACAAGGGTGAATACGTGAGTTTGTGATGTTGGGGATAATGGTCTGGCTTACCAAAATATAATCTAGTCTGGTGAATTTATCGTGTGCATGTGAGTAGTAGGTGTGATCTGTTGTGTTGCCGTATAATGTTTCCCAAGTGTCCACTAAGTTATGTGTATTTACTATTTCTTCAATTGATTTGGCAATGGATGTTTTCCTGAGTTGCTTATGTGAGATTTTATTCTCCGGAGTTCCCAGCCTAGGTGTCAATGTGATATTGAAATCTCCCACCAAGATTGTTCTGGTCTGGGACCATTGGGTGAGGTGGTGTGAGATCTGGCGAAAAAATATGTGTTGCTGCTCGTTTGGCGCATATACATTACATAGAGTTACCCTTGTGTCTTGTATTCTCCCTCTGACAATAATATATCTACCCCCGGGTCTGTTATCACTTCTTCTGTTGCAAACTGAAGGGATGAGTGAATGAGGATAGACACTCCTCTTATTTTTTTATCTGTGGTTGAATGGTAGTGGATGGGGAAGTGTTTGTGGCAAAATTTGGGGATTATAGTTTGCGTAAAGTGGGTCTCTTGCAGAAATATAATTTTCGCTCTTAATTTGATATATTGGTTGAGAGCCACCTTACGTTTTATATTCGTGTTTAAACCCCTCACATTATGTGAGAAGATAGTGAGTGGTGCCTGCGTCATTTGCTTTTGTTAGGCGGTTGCATCTTGTGAGCCTTAGTGTTAGATTGGACCTTATTGGACTGACTGACTGTTATGTACCTTCCAGAGACCCTAGTGACCATACATAAATAACAATAAATAATAAACATCAACCTATAAAAACAAAAATAACAGAAATGGAATTTCAGGAGGAGCTCCTGAACACAGATTAAACTTTGCATAGACATCAAAAAATAGAATAAACTCAACTATTAGTGCAGTTTTAACTTATATACTGTAGTTTCAGTTTTGGCATTAAAGGATAGCCTTTTTCTAGGACACCTAACAGTGTGGTTAATGGCGTAATTAGCCTCATCATTAATATCTCTTCTCAATACATAAAAAGGGATTTACCACATGATATTCCTCATTTATGAGGGTTTCCCCTTCCCCCTGATCTCACCCAGTTATGTTTAACTTATAAACCTAGTCAGATTCTATCACATGAGGATTACTCTAATACCTAGTTACAGCATTACCAGTGACTCTGCTATTAATCGTTCCCTATATTTGAGAAAGTCTAGTCTCTGCAGTAGGGAAAATACAAAGTCTCTAAACAATTTTTCTCTTTATACTCATCTGCTTCTTGCATCCATGGGGAACTGTTGAGGGAACACTGATTCTACCATTTTCATTTCGGTTTCTTTTTGGGGACTTTCGTCCACTTCGACTTCTTGCTCGTTTCTGCTTTTTGCCTGTTGCCTTCCCTCTCAGGAGTTGCTTGGCTGGGCTGTAAGTCTGGGGCCTCTAGATTAAGATAAGCACAGATTTCGGGGATATCTTGTCTGTCTCGTATCGTCAGGGTTTTGCCTTCATGCAGGATACATAAGACAAAGGGGAAGCCCCATCGATAGTTTATTTGATTCTTGCGAAGTAGCTGAGTGAGTGGTCTCAGTGAACCCCTTTTTTGTAAAGTGTGGACACACAGGTCCTGATAGAATTGGACCACTACTCCTTGGTACTTGAAGGTGGGATTTTTCCTCGCCGCCTGTAGAATGGCTTCTTTTTCTGGGAACCTGAGCATCTTAACTATTATGTCCCTGGGTGGGTAGTCTCCTTTTGGTTTGGCTTTAAGGGCCCTATGTGCTCTTTCCAGCTGGAAGTTGTCTTCTGTCTCACTGCCTGTGATTGCCTGGAACAGCCCTCTGAGATAGTTTTGTAAGTCTAATTGAGTTATTGTCTCAGGGACTCCATTGATGCGTATATTGCTTCTATGAGAACGATTCTCTAAATCCTCCATTTTGTCGTGGAGAATATCTATTTCCTGCTGATGATCTTGTGATTTCTGAGATATGGCTGATATATTTTCTTCCATTGTGTCCTCATTATCTTCGAGTGCCATCACCCTTGTACCCAGATCTGATATCTCACGTCTGAATTCTGCTAAGCTATTAGTAATTGTGGTTTGAAAAGAGTCCATCTTGTCCCACATTTTCTCAAAATTTTTATTGAAGTCCTGCTTCGAGACAAGGGCTTTGATATCTTCTTTTGTAACTGGGGCTGGATCTATAGCGCTACTTTGAGGATCAGTGTCTGCCTCCATATCAGCTTCCCGATCTGTCTCTTGTGGTTCTGCAGCTTTATCCCCCTTAGAAGGCCTGAAAAACAAGCTAGCTGTTGCTGATTTTCCAGCAGAGGATGTTTTATTTGGCTTCCTAGCAGCCATGGTTATCGCAGTATGTGACAGTGTTATCAGTGAGGGCTCAAATGGAGTAAGGCCGTGTGATATTTCTCAGACCGTTGGCAGTTGCTTGTGTACTAATGTTCCTATGACTTCTTTACCCCAGTTAAGCAGTGTCCTTATCCTACCGGCATCGGTGCCCCCCAAGGTTATTGAGAGGCCTGCAAGGTATTATCCCGTCCTCCAGTGTAATCTTATAGCCTTGCAGCTTCCCAGGGCCTCTCACCACCTATTGTACATTTTAGCCGATAGTGTATTTAGTTATTGAGGGGGCTTGTTATACTTGATTTTCTGAGCAAGGGAGCGCAGTCTTGTTAGACTCTCTATGGTGGCGCTACATGTTATCATGTAATGGAGCTAAAGCCTTACCCTCCGATATCGTTCTCCTGCTGTTACATAGAGTCCCAGTGCTGGTTTGCAGAGCAGGTTACCGCATCAGAGGCCCTGATCTCTATTTGTTCTCATCTGCTGTCGGCTCCATGTATTACTGTGTCGGTCCGTTACCCCTCGTGGCGCATCAAAATGGTGCTGACTTCATTTGCGCCCAGAGTTCTTTTTCTTCTATCTTCGCTGTGCGCGCCCGGGACCGGTATGAGGAGCCATCCGCTGAATCCCGCAATCTTTCTAGGGGTCAATTAGGGTAATTGGTGTTGGTGTGTCCAGCTGGACCGTGTCTATTACTCCTCTGCCATATATCCTGCACGGAGCATTACAGCTATGCGACCATTCCTGTACACGGCTAGGCGCCGCCCCTCAGACTGTCCCTTTAAAGGTACAGTGTACATCAACTTTCATATAACTGCATGTAATAGACACTACTATAAAGAATAATATGCACAGATACTGATATAAAAATCCAGTATAAAACTGTTTAAAAACTTACTTAAAAGCTGCCAGCTTAGCTCTGTTGAAAAGGTTAGCTGGAACACCCACTGAAAGTGGTTGTATATCAACAAGAGAAGACACTAACCCCCCCCTTCTTCTGCATATGAAAACAGGAGCAAGCTGGAGTAGGTATACATCATTATACTTCTAAAAAGTTGGGCTTGGTTAGGAGTCTGAAAGTCAGCGCAATGTTATTTAAAAATGAGCAAAACTATACTTTCCCTCTTAATAGGAGGAGAGTCCACTGCTTCATTACTTGTGGGAATTAAGAACCTGGCCACCAGGAGGAGGCAAAGACACCCCAGCCAAATGCTTAAATACCTCCCCCAGTCCCCTCATCCCCCAGTCATTCTTTGCTTTTCGTCACAGGAGGTTGGCAGAGAAGTTTCGGAGTAGTCTCTTATGGAGGGTAGTACTCTTCGAAATGGGTCTGGAGTTTTAAGTAGTCCTGTCAGCCTCTAAGTGAGAGCATGGGTGAATATTAGAGTCTGGAGATGCAGGGAGAGTCTTTCTGCGAAACCACCCCGACTAAGATTAACAACTCCTTAAGCAATCAGTGTTGACGAGATTCGCTGCCTGCTTTGTGCACTCAAATTCATGTTAGGAGTGAGGCTACTAACCTGTCACACTTGAAGGGCCGTGTTCCTGTTCCACGGCATAGATTCTGGTAAGATCGTTTCATTTATACACATATGATAACGCAAGAAGACAGGGTCACAATGTGTCAATCTTTTATCTGTATAGAATGGAGGGTTAATATTCCTGGAAAGGGGATTATTGAACACCGGGGGGACTGATGCATAATATCTTTTCTCTTGTTAAGTGTATCCAGTCCACGGATCATCCATTACTTGTGGGATATTCTCCTTCCCAACAGGAAGTTGCAAGAGGATCACCCACAGCAGAGCTGCTATATAGCTCCTCCCCTCACTGCCATATCCAGTCATTCTCTTACAACTCTCAACTAAGATGGAGGTCGTAAGAGGACTGTGGTGTTTTATACTTAGTTTATTTCTTCAATCAAAAGTTTGTTATTTTTAAATGGTACCGGAGTGTACTGTTTATCTCAGGCAGTATTTAGAAGAAGAATCTGCCTGCGTTTTCTATGATCTTAGCAGAAGTAACTAAGATCCTTTGCTGTTCTCACATATTCTGAGGAGTGAGGTAACTTCAGAGGGGGAATAGTGTGCAGGTTTTCCTGTAATAAGGTATGTGCAGTTAAAATATTTTTCTAGGGATGGAATTTGCTAGAAAATGCTGCTGATACCGAAGTAATGTAAGTAAAGCCTTAAATGCAGTGATAGCGACTGGTATCAGGCTTATTAATAGAGATACATACTCTTATAAAAGTGTATTTTAAAACGTTTGCTGGCATGTTTAATCGTTTTTTACATATGTTTGGTGATAAAACTTATTGGGGCCTAGTTTTTTCCACATGGCTGGCTTGAATTTTGCCTAGAAACAGTTCCCTGAGGCTTCCCACTGTTGTAATATGAGTGGGAGGGGCCTATTTTGGCGTTTTTTCTTCTGTTAAGTGTGATCAGTCCACGGGTCATCATTACTTCTGGGATATTACTCCTCCCCAACAGGAAGTGCAAGAGGATTCACCCAGCAGAGTTGCATATAGCCCCTCCCCTCTACGTCACCCCCAGTCATTCTCTTGCACCCAACGACTAGATAGGATGTGTGAGAGAACTATGGTGATTTTATTTAGTTTTATTTCTTCAATCAAAAGTTTGTTATTTTTTAATAGCACCGGAGTGTGTTATTCCTTCTCTGGTAGAGTTTGAAGAAGAATCTACCAGAGATTTTACTATGATTTTAGCCGGAGTAGTTAAGATCATATTGCTGTTTCTCGGCCATCTGAGGAGAGGTAAACTTCAGATCAGGGGACAGCGGGCAGTTTAATCTGCAAAGAGGTATGTAGCAGTTTTTATTTTCTAACAATGGAATTTGCTGAGAAAATCCTGCCATACCGACATTATATCATGTATGTATAATCTACATTTTAATATTTTGGTGAATGGTACTTCACTGGAATTACACTGTGTATATAAGACTTTAGCCTAATAGCAATGCAACAGGCTTTTTAATAACTCTTAATTATGTTAAACGTTTTTGCTGGAATGTAAAATCGTTTTCATTTTCTGAGGTACTGGGTGAATAAAATGTTTGGGCACTATTTTTCCACTTGTCAGTTGCTGGATCTAATTATGACAGTTTTTAATCTCTCTCACTGTTATGTGTGAGGGGGTGGGACCTTTTTGGCGCTTTTACTACGCATCAAAGATTTCAGTCAAAAGCTTATTGTTTTTTCCTGCATGTTCCGGTTTATCTCTACAGAACCCGGAGATCTTCAAAGCTAATTTGAGGGAAGTAATCTAACAGAGCTGTAAGATTGTAGTTGACTGTGATAAAAAACGTTTATTCTTTAACCTTTTTATGCCTCAGGGTTAGTTATTTCTTGCTACTGGGTACAAGCCTTTGCTAAGTTGCATTTTGTTTTACAAAGCTGATTGATTTCATCTGTTATATATATTCAGTGCTTTTCAAGCACAGTTCGTTTTTTCATTGCGTTTTAATTGTATAGTATTTCCAAATTGCAAGTTTATTTGCTAGTTTGTTAAACATGTCTGATTCAGAAGATGAGACCTGTACTATTTGTACTAACGCCAAGGTGGAGCCCAATAGAAATTTATGTACTAACTGTATTGATGCTACATTAAATAAAAGTCAATCTGTACAAATTGAACAAATTTCACCAAACAACGAGGGGAGAGTTATGCCGACTAACTCGCCTCACGTGACAGTACCTGCATCTCCCGCTCGGGACGTGCGCGATATGGCGACGCCAAGTACATCTGGGCGGCCATTACAAATAACATTACAAGATATGGCTACTGTTATGACTGAGGTTTTGGCTAAATTACCAGAACTAAGGGGCAAGCGTGATCACTCTGGGGTGAGAACAGAGTGCGCTGATAATGTTAGGGCCATGTCAGATACTGCGTCACAACTGGCAGAACATGAGGACGGAGAGCTTCATTCTGCGGCTGACGGTTCTGATCCAAACAGATTGGATTCAGATATTTCAAATTTTAAATTTAAGCTGGAAAACCTCCGTGTTTTACTAGGGGAGGTGTTAGCGGCCCTGAATGATTGTAACACAGTTGCAATACCTGAGAAAATGTGTAGGTTGGATAAATATTTTGCTGTACCAACAAGTACTGACGTTTTTCCTATACCTAAAAGACTAACTGAAATTATTACTAAGGAGTGGGATAGACCCGGTGTGCCGTTCTCACCCCCTCCGATATTTAGAAGGATGTTTCCAATAGACACCACCACACGGGATTTATGGCAAACGGTCCCTAAGGTGGAGGGAGCAGTTTCTACTTTAGCTAAACGTACCACTATCCCGGTAGAGGATAGCTGTGCCTTTTCAGATCCAATGGATAAAAAATTAGAGGGTTACCTTAAGAAAATGTTTGTTCAACAAGGTTTTATATTGCAACCCCTTGCATGCATTGCGCCGATCACGGCTGCAGCGGCATTCTGGATTGAGTCTCTAGAAGACAATCTTAGTTCAGCTACGCTGGACGACATTTCAGACAGGCTTAGAGTACTTAAGCTATCTAATTCATTCATTTCGGAAGCCGTAGTACATTTAATTAAACTTACGGCTAAGAATTCCGGATTCGCCATTCAAGCGCGCAGAGCGCTGTGGCTAAAATCCTGGTCAGCTGATGTAACTTCTAAGTCCAAATTACTTAATATACCTTTCAAGGGACAGACCTTATTTGGGCCTGGTTTGAAAGAAATTATCGCTGACATTACAGGAGGTAAGGGCCACGCCCTACCTCAAGACAAAGCCAAACCTAAGGCTAGACAGTCTAATTTTCGTTCCTTTCGGAATTTCAAAGCAGGAGCAGCATCAACTTCCACTACTCCAAAACAAGAAGGATCTGGTGCTCGCTACAGACAAGGCTGGAGACCTAACCAGTCCTGGAATAAGGGTAAGCAGGCCAGGAAGCCTGCAGCTGCCACTAAAACAGCATGAATTGAGGGCCCCCGATCCGGGATCGGATCTAGTGGGGGGCAGACTTTCTCTCTTCGCCCAGGCTTGGGCAAGAGATGTCCAGGATCCCTGGGCGCTAGAGATAATATCTCAGGGATACCTTCTGGACTTCAAACACTCTCCTCCAAGAGAGAGATTTCATCTGTCAAGGTTGTCGACAAACCAAACAAAGAAAGAAGCGTTTCTACGCTGCATACAAGAACTATTGTTAATGGGAGTAATCTATCCAGTTCCACGGTCGGAACAGGGACAAGGGTTTTACTCAAATCTGTTTGTGGTTCCCAAAAAAGAGGGAACTTTCAGACCAATCCTGGATTTAAAGATCCTAAACAAATTCCTAAGAGTTCCATCATTCAAAATGGAGACTATCCGGACAATTTTACCCATGATCCAAGAAGGTCAGTACATGACCACAGTGGACTTAAAAGCTTACCTTCACATACCGATTCACAAAGATCATTACCGGTATCTAAGGTTTGCCTTTCTAGACAGGCATTACCAGTTTGTGGCTCTTCCATTCGGATTGGCTACAGCTCCAAGGATCTTCACAAAGGTGCTCTTCTGGCGGTACTAAGACCGCGGGGAATTTCGGTAGCTCCGTACCTAGACGACATTCTGATACAAGCTTCGAGCTTTCAAACTGCCAAGTCTCATACAGAGTTAGTACTGGCATTTCTAAGGTCACATGGATGGAAGGTGAACGAAAAGAAAAGTTCACTCGTTCCACTCACAAGAGTTCCCTTCCTGGGGACTCTTATAGATTCTGTAGAAATGAAGATTTACCTGACAGAGGACAGGTTAACAAGACTTCAAAGTGCTTGCCGCACCCTTCATTCCATTCAACACCCATCGGTGGCTCAATGCATGGAGGTAATCGGCTTAATGGTAGCGGCAATGGACATAGTGCCATTTGCTCGCTTACACCTCAGACCACTGCAATTGTGCATGCTAAGTCAGTGGAATGGGGATTACTCAGACTTTTCCCCTTCTCTGAACCTGGATCAAGAGACCAGAAATTCTCTTCTATGGTGGCTTTCTCGGCCACATCTGTCCAGGGGGATGCCTTTCAGCAGACCAGACTGGACAATTGTAACAACAGACGCCAGCCTTCTAGGTTGGGGTGCCGTCTGGAATTCTCTGAAGGCTCAGGGACAATGGAGTCAGGAGGAGAGTCTCCTGCCAATAAACATTCTGGAATTGAGAGCAGTTCTCAACGCCCTCCTGGCTTGGCCCCAGTTGACAACTCGGGAGTTCATCAGGTTTCAGTCGGACAACATCACGACTGTAGCTTACATCAACCATCAGGGAGGGACAAGAAGCTCCCTAGCAATGATGGAAGTATCAAAGATAATTCGCTGGGCAGAGTCTCACTCTTGCCACTTGTCAGCAATCCACATCCCGGGAGTTGAGAACTGGGAGGCGGATTTCTTAAGTCGTCCGACTTTTCATCCGGGGGAATGGGAACTTCATCCGGAGGTCTTTGCCCAAATACTTCGACGTTGGGGCAAACCAGAGATAGATCTCATGGCGTCTCGACAGAACGCCAAGCTTCCTCGGTACGGGTCCAGATCCAGGGATCCAGGAGCAGTCCTAATAGATGCCCTGACGGCACCTTGGGATTTCAGGATGGCTTATGTGTTTCCACCCTTCCCGATGCTTCCTCGATTGATTGCCAGAATCAAACAGGAGAGAGCATCAGTGATTCTGATAGCACCTGCATGGCCACGCAGGACTTGGTATGCAGACCTGGTGGACATGTCATCCTGTCCACCTTGGTCTCTACCTCTGAAACAGGACCTCCTGATACAGGGTCCTTTCAAGCATCAAAATCTAACTTCTCTGAAGCTGACTGCTTGGAAATTGAACGTTTGATTTTATCAAGACGTGGGTTTTCTGAGTCAGTTATTGACACCTTAATACAGGCTAGGAAGCCTGTTACCAGAAAGATTTACCATAAAATATGGCGTAAATACCTATATTGGTGTGAATCCAAAGGTTACTCTTGGAGTAAGGTTAGGATTCCTAGGATATTGTCTTTTCTACAAGAGGGTTTAGAAAAGGGCTTATCTGCTAGTTCATTAAAGGGACAGATCTCAGCTCTGTCTATTCTGTTACACAAACGTCTGTCAGAAGTTCCAGACGTTCAGGCTTTTTGTCAGGCTTTGGCCAGGATTAAGCCTGTGTTTAAGACTGTTGCTCCACCATGGAGTTTAAATCTTGTTCTTAACGTTTTACAGGGCGTTCCGTTTGAACCCCTTCATTCCATTGATATAAAGTTGTTATCTTGGAAAGTTCTATTTTTAATGGCTATTTCTTCGGCTCGAAGAGTCTCTGAGTTATCAGCCTTACATTGTGATTCTCCTTATTTGATTTTTCATTCGGATAAGGTAGTTCTGCGTACTAAACCTGGGTTCTTACCCAAGGTAGTCACTAACAGGAATATCAATCAAGAGATTGTTGTTCCATCCTTGTGTCCAAATCCTTCTTCAAAGAAGGAACGTCTTCTGCACAATCTGGATGTAGTTCGTGCCCTAAAATTTTACTTACAGGCAACTAAAGAATTTCGACAAACGTCTTCCCTGTTTGTCATTTACTCTGGTCAGAGGAGAGGTCAAAAAGCTACTGCTACCTCTCTCTCTTTTTGGCTTCGTAGCATAATACGTTTAGCCTATGAGACTGCTGGAGAGCAGCCTCCTGAAAGAATTACAGCTCATTCCACTAGAGCTGTGGCTTCCACTTGGGCCTTTAAGAATGAGGCCTCTGTTGAACAGATTTGCAAGGCTGCAACTTGGTCTTCGCTTCATACTTTTTCCAAATTTTACAAATTTGACACATTCGCTTCCTCGGAGGCTATTTTTGGGAGAAAGGTTCTTCAGGCAGTGGTTCCTTCTGTATAAAAGAGCCTGCCTATCCCTCCCGTCATCCGTGTACTTTTGCTTTGGCATTGGTATCCCAGAAGTAATGATGACCCGTGGACTGATCACACTTAACAGAAGAAAACATAATTTATGCTTACCTGATAAATTCCTTTCTTCTGTAGTGTGATCAGTCCACGGCCCGCCCTGTTTTTAAGGCAGGTAATTATTTTTAAATTATACTCCAGTCACCACTACACCCTTGGTTCCTCCTTTCTCGTTGGTCCTTGGTCGAATGACTGGGGGTGACGTAGAGGGGAGGGGCTATATGCAACTCTGCTGGGTGAATCCTCTTGCACTTCCTGTTGGGGAGGAGTAATATCCCAGAAGTAATGATGACCCGTGGACTGATCACACTACAGAAGAAAGGAATTTATCAGGTAAGCATAAATTATGTTTTTGCACAGCAAAAATTACAGACACAGACATCCAGCTTCTTCCTGCATGATCCAGGACTTCTCTGAAGGGCTCAAAAGGCTTCAAAAGTCGTATTGAGGGAGGTAAAGAGCCACAGTAGAGCTGTGGCAGTTGTGACTGTTTAAAAAACGTTTTTGTCATTTGTTATCCCGTTTTTGGTATTAAGGGGTTAATCATCCATTTGCAAGTGGGTGCAATGCTCTGCTAACTTATTACATACACTGTAAACATTTCGTTAGTGTAACTGCATTTTTTCACTGTTATTTCAAAATTTAGGAAAATTTGTGTTTCTTAAAGGCGCAGTAACGTTTTTTTATATTGCTTGTAAACTTGTTTTAAAGTGTTTTCCAAGCTTGCTAGTCTCATTGCTAGTCTGTTTAAACATGTCTGACACAGAGGAACCTACTTGTTCATTATGTTTGAAAGCCATGGTGGAGCCCCATAGGAGAATATGTACTAAATGTATTGATTTCACCTTAAACAGTAAAGATCAGTCTTTATCTATAAAACAATTATCACCAGAGGGTTCTGTCGAGGGGGAAGTTATGCCGACTAATTCTCCCCACGTGTCAGACCCTTCGCCTCCCGCTCAGGGGACGCACGCTAATATGGCGCCAATTACATCAGGGACGCCCATAGCGATTACCTTGCAGGACATGGCTGCAATCATGAATAATACCCTGTCAGAGGTATTATCTAAATTGCCTGAATTAAGAGGCAAGCGCGATAGCTCTGGGGTTAGGAGAGATACAGAGCGTGCAAATGCTGTTAGAGCCATGTCTGATACTGCGTCACAGTATGCAGAACATGAGGACGGAGAGCTTCAGTCTGTGGGTGACATCTCTGACTCGGGGAAACCTGATTCAGAGATTTCTAATTTTAAATTTTAGCTTGAGAACCTCCGTGTATTGCTTGGGGAGGTATTAGCTGCACTGAATGACTGTAACACAGTTGCAATTCCAGAGAAATTGTGTAGGCTGGATAGATACTATGCGGTGCCGGTGTGTACTGACGTTTTTCCTATACCTAAAAGGCTTACAGAAATTATTAGCAAGGAGTGGGATAGACCCGGTGTGCCCTTTTCCCCACCTCCTATATTTAGAAAAATGTTTCCAATAGACGCCACTACGCGGGACTTATGGCAGACGGTCCCTAAGGTGGAGGGAGCAGTTTCTACTTTAGCAAAGCGTACCACTATCCCGGTTGAGGACAGTTGTGCTTTTTCAGATCCAATGGATAAAAAATTGGAGGGTTACCTTAAGAAAATGTTTATTCAACAAGGTTTTATTTTACAGCCCCTTGCATGCATTGCGCCTGTCACTGCTGTGGCGGCATTCTGGTTTGAGGCCCTGGAAGAGCCCATCCAGACAGCTCCATTGAATGAAATTATTGACAAGCTTAGAACGCTTAAGCTAGCTAACTCATTTGTTTCTGATGCCATTGTTCATTTGACTAAACTAACGGCTAAGAATTCCGGATTCGCCATCCAGGCGCGTAGGGCGCTATGGCTTAAATCCTGGTCAGCTGACGTGACTTCAAAGTCTAAATTACTCAACATTCCTTTCAAGGGGCAGACCTTATTCGGGCCTGGCTTGAAGGAAATTATTGCTGACATTACTGGAGGCAAGGGTCATACCCTTCCTCAGGACAGGGCCAAATCAAAGGCCAAACAGTCTAATTTTCGTGCCTTTCGAAATTTCAAGGCAGGAGCAGCATCAACTTCCTCCGCTTCAAAACAAGAGGGAACTGTTGCTCATTCCAGACAGGCCTGGAAACCTAACCAGTCCTGGAACAAGGGCAAGCAGGCCAGAAAGCCTGCTGCTGCCCCCAAGACAGCATGAAGGAACGGCCCCCTATCCGGAAACGGATCTAGTGGGGGGCAGACTTTCTCTCTTCGCCCAGGCGTGGGCAGGAGATGTTCAGGATCCCTGGGCGTTGGAGATCATATCTCAGGGATATCTTCTGTTCTTCAAAGCTTCTCCCCCACAAGGGAGATTTCATCTTTCAAGGTTATCAGCAAACCAGATAAAGAAAGAGGCATTCCTAAGCTGTGTGCAAGACCTCCTAGTAATGGGAGTGATCCATCCAGTTCCGCGGACGGAACAAGGACAGGGATTTTATTCAAATCTGTTTGTGGTTCCCAAGAAAGAGGGAACCTTCAGACCAATCTTGTATCTAAAGATCTTAAACAAATTCCTCAGAGTTCCATCATTCAAAATGGAAACTATTCAGACCATCCTACCCATGATCCAAGAGGGTCAGTACATGACCACAGTGGACTTAAAGGATGCCTACCTTCACATACCGATTCACAAAGATCATCATCGGTTCCTAAGGTTTGCCTTTCTAGACAGGCATTACCAATTTGTAGCTCTTCCCTTCGGGTTGGCCACTGCCCCGAGAATTTTTACAAAGGTTCTGGGCTCACTTCTGGCGGTTCTAAGACCGCGAGGCATAGCGGTGGCTCCGTATCTAGACGACATCCTGATACAGGCGTCAAGCTTTCAAATTGCCAAGTCTCATACAGAGATAGTTCTGGCATTTCTGAGGTCGCATGGGTGTAAAGTGAACGTGGAAAAGAGTTCTCTATCACCACTCACAAGAGTCTCCTTCCTAGGGACTCTTATAGATTCTGTAGAGATGAAAATTTACCTGACGGAGTCCAGGTTATCAAAACTTCTAAATGCTTGCCGTGTCCTTCATTCCATTCCATTCCACGCCCGTCAGTGGCTCAGTGCATGGAAGTAATCGGCTTAATGGTAGCGGCAATGGACATAGTGCCATTTGCGCGCCTGCATCTCAGACCGCTGCAATTATGCATGCTAAGTCAGTGGAATGGGGATTACTCAGATTTGTCCCCTCTACTAAATCTGGATCAAAAGACCAGAGATTCTCTTCTCTGGTGGCTTTCTCGGGTCCATCTGTCCAAGGGTATGACCTTTCGCAGGCCAGATTGGACGATTGTAACAACAGATGCCAGCCTTCTAGGTTGGGGCGCAGTCTGGAACTCCCTGAAGGCTCAGGGATCGTGGACTCAGGAGGAGAAACTCCTCCCAATAAATATTCTGGAGTTAAGAGCAATATTCAATGCACTTCTAGCTTGGCCTCAGTTAGCAACACTGAGGTTCATCAGATTTCAGTCGGACAACATCACGACTGTGGCTTACATCAACCATCAAGGGGGAACCAGGAGTTCCCTAGCGATGTTAGAAGTCTCAAAGATAATTCGCTGGGCAGAGTCTCACTCTTGGCACCTGTCAGCGATCCACATCCCAGGCGTAGAAAACTGGGAGGCGGATTTTCTAAGTCGTCAGACTTTTCATCCAGGGGAGTGGGAACTCCATCCGGAGGTGTTTGCTCAACTGGTCCATCGTTAGGGCAAACCAGAACTGGATCTCATGGCATCTCGCCAGAACGCCAAGCTTCCTTGTTACGGATCCAGGTCCAGGGACCCGGGAGCAACGCTGATAGATGCTCTAGCAGCTCCTTGGTTCTTCAACCTGGCCTATGTATTTCCACCGTTTCCTCTGCTCCCTCGACTGACTGCCAAAATCAAACAGGAGAGAGCATCAGTGATTCTGATAGCGCCTGCGTGGCCACGCAGGACCTGATATGCAGACCTAGTGGACATGTCATCTCTTCCACCATGGACTCTGCCTCTGAGGCAGGACCTTCTAATACAAGGTCCTTTCAATCATCCAAATCTAATTTCTCTTAGACTGACTGCATGGAGATTGAACGCTTGATTCTATCAAGGCGTGGCTTCTCCGAGGCAGTCATTGATACCTTAATACAGGCTCGGAAGCCTGTCACCAGGAAAATCTACCATAAGATATGGCGTAAATATCTTTATTGGTGTGAATCCAAGAGTTACTCATGGAGTAAGGTTAGGATTCCTAGGATATTGTCCTTTCTCCAAGAGGGTTTGGACAAAGGCTTATCAGCTAGTTCTTTAAAAGGACAGATCTCTGCTCTGTCTATTCTTTTGCACAAGCGTCTGGCAGAAGTTCCAGACGTCCAGGCATTTTGTCAGGCTTTGGTTAGGATTAAGCCTGTGTTTAAAACTGTTGCTCCCCCGTGGAGCTTAAACTTGGTTCTTAAAGTTCTTCAGGGAGTTCCGTTTGAACCCCTTCATTCCATTGATATTAAACTTTTATCTTGGAAAGTTCTGTTTTTGATGGCTATTTCCTCGGCTCGAAGAGTCTCTGAGTTATCTGCCTTACATTGTGATTCTCCTTATCTGATTTTTCATTCAGACAAGGTAGTTCTGCGTACCAAACCTGGGTTTTTACCTAAGGTGGTTTCTAACAGGAATATCAATCAAGAGATTGTTGTTCCATCATTGTGTCCTAATCCTTCTTCAAAGAAGGAACGTCTTTTGCATAATCTGGACGTAGTCCGTGCCTTGAAGTTTTACTTACAGGCTACTAAAGATTTTCGTCAAACATCTGCCCTGTTTGTCGTTTACTCTGGACAGAGGAGAGGTCAAAAAGCTTTGACAACCTCTCTCTCCTTTTGGCTTCGGAGCATAATACGCTTAGCCTATGAGACTGCTGGACAGCAGCCCCCTGAAAGGATTACAGCTCATTCTACTAGAGCTGTGGCTTCCACCTGGGCCTTTAAAAATGAGGCCTCTGTTGAACAGATTTGCAAGGCTGCGACTTGGTCTTCGCTTCACACCTTTTCAAAATTTTACAAATTTGACACTTTTGCTTCTTCGGAGGCTGTTTTTGGGAGAAAGGTTCTACAGGCAGTGGTTCCTTCCGTTTAAGTTCCTGCCTTGTCCCTCCCATCATCCGTGTACTTTAGCTTTGGTATTGGTATCCCACAAGTAATGGATGATCCATGGACTGGATACACTTAACAAGAGAAAACATAATTTATGCTTACCTGATTAATTTATTTCTCTTGTAGTGTATCCAGTCCACGGCCCGCCCTGTCCTTTTAAGGCAGGATTAAATTTTAATTAAACTACAGTCACCACTGCACCCTATGGTTTCTCCTTTCTCGTCTTGTTTCGGTCGAATGACTGGATATGGCAGTGAGGGGAGGAGCTATATAGCAGCTCTGCTGTGGGTGATCCTCTTGCAACTTCCTGTTGGGAAGGAGAATATCCCACAAGTAATGGATGATCCATGGACTGGATACACTACAAGAGAAATAAATTTGTCAGGTAAGCATAAATTATGTTTTTCTTTCATGTAATTGGCAAGAGTCCATGAGCTAGTGACGTATGGGATATACATTCCTACCAGGAGGGGCAAAGTTTCCCAAACCTCAAAATGCCTATAAATACACCCTCACCTCACCCGCAATTCAGTTTTACAAACTTTGCCTCCCATGGAGGTGGTGAAGTAAGTTTGTGCTAGATTTCTACGTTGATATGCGCTTTGCAGCAGGCTGAAGTCTGGTTTTCCTCTCAGAGTGCAGTGAATGTCAGAGGGATGTGAAAAGAGTATTGCCTATTTGATTACCATGGTCTTCCTCTAGGGGATCTATTTCATAGGTTCTCTTTTATCGGTCGTAGAGATTTCTCCTCCTACCTCCCTTTTCAGATCGACGATATACTCTTATATACCATTACCTCTACTGATTCTCGCTTCAGTACTGGTTTGGCTATCTACTATATGTAGATGAGTGTCTTAGGGTAAGTCTTATTTCTATTCATGACACTCTAAGCTATGGTTGGGCACTTTATATGTAAAGTTCTAAATATATGTATTAAACTTATATTTGCCATGATTCAGGATAATCAGTATTCCTTCTTTCAGACTGTCAGTTTCATTTTTTAGGAAAATGCATATAAATTTATATTTTTCTTACCTTAAAAATTTTCAATTTACTTTTTTTCTAGGCTCGCGGGTGCAGAAAATGCTTCAATTTATTGCGTCATTCTTGGTGCGAGATTTTTTTGGCGCAAAAAATGTCATCATTTCAATTTCGGAAGTTTTCACGTGGTTGCGTCATTTTTTACGTATGTGTGTTGCGGACGTTTTTGGCGGCAAAAAATTTGGGCGTCATTCTTGGCACCCAAAAATGTGGGCGTTATACTTGGCGCCAAAAATGTGGGCGTCATACTTTCACATTATTTCAGTCTCTCTTTTTAGTTGCTTCTGGTTTCTAGAGGCTTGTTTTGTTTTGCATTTTTTCCCATTCCTTAAACAGTCATTTAAGGAAATTTGATAATTTTGCTTTATATGTTGTTTTTTCCTATTACATATTGCAAGATGTCACTACCTGACCCTGGATCAGAATCTACTTCTGGAAAGACGCTGCCTGATGCCGGTTCTACCAAAGCTAAGTGCATTTGTTGTAAACTTTTGGTAACTGTTCCTCCGGCTGTAGTTTGTGTTAGTTGTCATGATAAACTATCAAACGCAGATAATATTTCCATTAGTAATAATCCACTAATGTTCAGGATGTTCCTGTTAATGTAAGAGAATTTGTTTCTAATTCTATTCGGAAGGCTCTGTCTGTTATTCCTCCTTCTAGTAAACGTAAGAGGTCTTTTAAAACTTCTCATATTTCAGATGAATTTTTAAATGACCGCCATCATTCTGACTTATCTATTTCTGATGAGGATCTATCTGGTTCAGAAGATTCTGCCTCAGATATTGACACTGATAAATTTTCATATTTGTTTAAGATGGAGTTTATTCATTCTTTACTTGAAGTGTTGATTGCATTAGATATGGAGGAGTCTAGTCCTCTTGATATTAAAACTAATAAGCGTTTAAATTCAGTTTTTAAACCTCATGTAGTTATTCCAGAAGTTTTTCCAGTTCCTGATGCTATTTCAGAAGTAATTTCTAGGGAATGGAATAGTCTGGGTACTTCATTTACTCCTTCTCCAAGGTTTAAGAAATTGTACCCTTTGCCATCTGATAGATTAGAGTTTTGGGGAAAAATCCCCAAAGTTGATGGGGCTATCTCTACTCTTGCTAAACGTACTACTATTCCTACGGCAGATAGTACTTCTTTTAAGGATCCTTTAGATAGGAAGCTTGAATCCTTTCTAAGGAAGGCTTATTTATGTTCAGGTAATCTTCTAGACCTGCTATTTCTTTGGCTGATGTTTGCTGCAGCTTCCACCTTCTGGTTGGAGGCTTTAGCCGCAACAAGTGTCAGACCATAATGCTTATGGCATTGTTAAACTTCTTCAACATGCTAATAACTTTGTGATGCCATTTTTGATATCATTAGAATTGATGTCAGGTATATGTCTTTAGCTATTTTAGCTAAAAGAGCTTTATGGCTTAAGTCTTGGAATGCAGATATGACTTCTAAGTCAACGTTGCTTTCTCTTTCTTTCCAAGGTAATAAATTATTTGGTTCTCAGTTGGATTCAATAATTTCACTGTTACTAGGGGGGAGAAGGGAGCCTTTTTGCCTCAGGACAAAAATCTAAAGGTAAATATAGGGCTGCTAATCGTTTTCGTTCCTTTCGTCAGAATAAGGAACAAAAGCCTGACCCTTCCCCTAAAGGAACAGTTTCCGTTTGGAAACCTTCTCCAGTCTGGAATAAATCCAAGCCTTTTAGAAAGTCAAAACCAGCTCCCAAATCCGCATGAAGGTGCAGCCCCTCATTCCAGCACAGCTCGTAGGGGGCAGGTTACGATTTTTTCAAAGATCAATTCGATTCAAAGTCTTTGGATTCAGAACATTGTTTCACAAGGGTACAGAATAGGTTTCAAGGTAAGACCGCCTGTGAGAAGATTTTTTCTCTCACGCATTCCAGTAAACCCAGTAAAGGCTCAGACGTTTCTGAAATGTGTTTCAGACCTAGAGTCAGCTGGGGTAATTGTGCCAGTTCCAGTTCTGGAACGGGGTTTTACTCAAATCTGTTCATTGTACCGAAGAACGAGAATTCCTTCAGACCAGTTCTGGATCTAAAAATAGTGAATCGTTATGTAAGGATACCAACATTCCAAATGGTGACTATAAGGGCTATTCTGCCTTTTGTTCAACAAGGGCATTATATGTCTACAATAGACTTACAGGATGCATATCTTCATATTCCTATCCATCCAGATCACTACCAGTTTCTGAGATTCTCTTTTCTAGACAAGCATTACCAGTTTGTTGCTCTTCCGTTTGGCCTAGCAACAGCTCCAAGGATCTTTTCAAAGGTTCTCGGTGCCCTTCTCTCTGTAATCAGAGAACAGGGTATTGCGGGTATTTACTTATTTGGACGATATCTTGGTACTTGCTCAGTCTTTACATTCTGCAGAATCTCATACAAATCAACTTGTTTTTGTTTCTTCAAAGACATGGTTGGAGGATCAATTTACCAAAGAGTTCCTTTATTCCTCAGACAAGGGTAACCTTTTTGGGTTTCCAAATAGATTCAGTGTCCATGACTTTGTCTCTAACAGAAAAGAGACGTCTGAAATTGGTTTCAGCTTGTCGAAACCTTCAGTCTCAATCATTCCTTCGGTAGCTTTGTGCAATGGAAATTCTAGGTCTCATGACTGCTGCATCGGACGCGATCCTTTTGTTCGTTTTCACATGAGACCTCTCCAGCTATGTATGCTGAAACCAATGGTGCAGGGATTATACAAAGATATCACAATTAAAGTCCTTACAATCGCAATGTTCGATCTTCTCTGACTTGGTGGTTGGATCACCATTGTTTATTCAAGGGGCCCTCTTTTGTTCGTCCAACCTGGACTGTGATCTCAACGATTGCGAGTCTTTTCAGGTTGAGGAAGCTGTATGGGGATCTCTGACAATGCAGGGGGTTTGGGGAATCTCAGGAGGCGAGATTACCAATCAACATTTTGGAACTCCGTGCGATTTTCAGAGCTCTTCAGTTCTGGCCTCTTCTGAAGAGAGAATCGTTTTATTTGTTTTCAGACAGACAATGTCACAAACGTGGCATATGTCAATCATCAAGGGGGGACTCACAGTCCTCAGGCTATGAGAAGAAGTATCTCGGATACTTGTATGGGCGGAATCCAGCTCCTGTCTAATTTCTGCGGTTCACATCCCAGGTATAGAAAAATTGAGAAGCGGATTATCTCAGACGTTACATCCGGGCGAATGGTCTCTTCACCCAGAGGTATTTCTTCAGATTGTTCAAATCCGGGGACTTCCAGAAATAGATCTGATGGCCTCTCATCTAAACAAGAAACTTTCCAGGTATCTGTCCAGATCCAAGGATCCTCAGGCGGAAGCGGTGGACGCGTTTGTCCACTTCCTTGGATTTATCAACCTGCTTATATCTTTCCGCCTCTAGTTCTTCCAAAAGTGATTTCCAAAATCCTAATGGAGCGTTCGTTTGTACTGCTCGTGGCTCCAGCATGGCCACACAGGTTTTGGTATGCGGATCTCGTTCGGATGGCCAGTTGCCAACCTTGGACACTTCCGTTAAGGCCAGACCTTCTATCTCAAGGCCAGGTTTCTCTGATTCAGTGATTAATACTATGTTACAGGCTCGTAAAATCTGTGTCTAGAAAGATCTATTACTGAGTTTGGAAGGACTTACATTTCTTGTGTGTTCTTCTCATAAATTCTCTTGGCATTCTTTAGAATTCCTAGAATTTTACAGTTTCTTCAGGATGGTTTGGAAAAGTGGTTGTCTGCAAGTTCCTTGAAAGACAACTCTCTGCTCTTTCGTACTTTTTCACAGAAAGATTGCTAATCATCCTGATATTCATTGTTTTGTACAGGCTTTGGTTCGTATTAAGCCTGTCATTAAGTCAATTTCTCCTCCTTGGAGTCTTAATTTGGTTCTGAGGGCTTTACAGGCTCCTCCGTTTGAACCTATGCATTCTCTGGATATTAAATTACTTTCTTGGAAAGTTTATTCCTTTTGGCCATCTCTTCTGCTAGAAAGGTTTCAGAGTTATCTGCTCTTTCTTGTGAATCTCCTTTTCTGATTTTTCATCAGGATAAGGCGGTGTTGCGGACTTCATTTAATTTTTTACCTAAAGTTGTGAATTCTAACAACATTAGTAGAGAAATTGTTGTCCCTTCTTTATGTCCTAATCCTAGAACTCTCTGGAGAGTGATCTTTACATTCTTTGGATGTAGTAAGAATGTTGAATTATTGTGTTGAAGCTACTAAAGATTTCAGGAAGACTTTCTAGTCTATTTGTTGTCCTTTTCTGGTTCTAGTAAAGGGTCAGAAGGCTTCTGCCATTTCTTTGGCATCTTGGTTAAAGTCTTTGATTCATCATGCTTATGTGAGTCCAGGTAAATCCCCGCCTCAAAGGATTACGGCTCATTCTATAGAGGTCAGTTTTCTATTTCCTGGGCTTTTAAGAATGAAGCTTCTGTTGATCAGATTTGCAAAGCAGCAACTTGGTCTTCTTTGCATACTTTTACTACATTTTACCATTTTTTATGTTTTTTCTTCTTCTGAAGCAGTTTTGGTAGAAAAGTACTTCAGGTAGGCTGTTTCAGTTTTCATCTTCTGCTTATTTCATTTTTTTTCATTTTAGGATTAAAACTTTTTGTTTTGGGTTATGGATTATTTTTTGCAGACGGGGGGGGGAATTGGCTGTCTTTATTTAATCCCTCCCTCTCTAGTGACTCTTGCGTGGAAGGTTCCACATTTTGGGTATCTGCTATCCCATACGTCACTAGCTCATGGAGCTCTTGCCAATTACATGAAAGAAAACATAATTTATGTAAGAACTTACCTGATAAATTAATTTCTTTCATATTGGCAAGAGTCCATGAGGCCCACCCTTTTTGTGGTGGTTATGATTTTTTTTTACTAAAAGCACAATTATTCCAATTCCTTGTTATGATGCTTTCGCTCCTTTCTAATACCCCCCACTTCTTGGCTATTAGTTAAACTGATATGAGGAGTGTGGTGAGGGGGTGTATTTATAGGCATTTGAAGTTTGGGAAACTTTGCCCCTCCTGGTAGGAAGTATATCCCAATACGTCACTAGCTCATGACTCTTGCCAATATGAAAGAAATTAAATTTATCAGGTAATTTCTTACATGAATTATGTTATGTGTGTTTAGTGCTGCGTCATGTGTGAGATGACGCTCTAGCAATGTGGAACAGTCAGGTGTAGATCGAGTGGCCTTTTTTGGCGCGTTTTTCTCTATAGTGCAGGGGCGGTCCTGCATGGCACTCCATGTGACTGGTTGTGGTCTCTTCAACTTCCTCTTTCCTGATCGGCAATTGCGGGAGACGTAACGTTTTCTCTGTGGTCCGGGTTTTAGGAGGTGGTGAGTGGCCCGGCCCATTGGTTTATAAAGGTGCCTTTTTAATCTATCTAGTCCGAAAGCTATGGAGGACTCTGATATGTTAGAGGATATCCCTCTTTAATTTAATATCTGGTTTATTGTGAGAGGTGCAGGTTGTTCGGCCCTGCTCAACAGTGTTCCACATGCTTTGATAAGATTGCAATATCTAAAATGAATAAGATATTTAGCACTACTGAGCCGTCCCACCTCTGAGGGTTCTCAGTCACGCGAGGTGGCGTTCCCTCATTCATCTCCAATCACACATGCAACTTCCCAGGGGCCAACTGATCCTCCCACGGGAGGGGCCTCTTGGCCCCAGATTTCGGCTGCCCCAGCTGCAAACGGCGGTTTCTGTGCCTTTCCATGCCTTACCACGCCCTGCGAAGCGCAAGCGAAAGGAAAGACATAGTCTTCCGTCCCAGGGGTCATCTATTCCGTGGATGCCTCTGATAGATTATCCACTGATGAGGACGCGCTCTCTGAGATGTAATCAGCGTCTTCTAGACCTCTGGCTGCGGGAGAGCCAGATTTTAAGTTTAAGATGGAGCATTTGTACTTTTTACTGAAAGAAGTGATTGCTACATTGGAGGTTACAGAGCCGAAACTTGTGGAATAACCATTGTTTCCTAAGCTAGATAGAGGTTTACGAGGGACAAGGTGGTGCCTCAGACCCTTCCCGGTTCTGTGAAGATGGCTACTACTATTAAGAATGAGTGGGAGAAAACTGTGCTCGTCCTTTTCTCCCTCTACCTATTTTAAAAAGCTGTTCCCCGTTCCAGACTCTCAGCTTGAGCTATGGGGGGGCCATTCCTAAGGTGGATGGAGCTATCTCCACGCTCGTGAATGACGACTATTCCCCTCGAGGATAGCTCGTCGTTCAAAGAGCTCATGGATAAAAAAAATAGAATCCATGTTGAGGAAGATGTTTCAACTCACAGCTATGGTCGAGGTGGAGCCCTCCCTCGAGGAGATACAGGTAAAGATTAAGGCCTTAAAGGTAGCTAATTATTTTATCTGTGATGCTAATATGCAGGTTATTCCGTCTGATGCTAAGACATCGGGTTTCTCGGGTTCTAGCCCATAGGGCTCTGTGGTTGAAATCGTGGTCTGCGAACATGACTTTCAAAGTCTAGATTACTATCCCTTACTTTTCAGGGAGAAGTCCTTTTTTGGCCCAGGTTTGGACTCTATCATATCCACGGTTACAGGAGGCAAGGGTGCTTTCCTTCTTCATGATAAGAAGAATAAGCCTAAGGGCTCCACTTTTCATCCCTTTTGTTCGTACAAGTTGCAATGCCAGCAGCTCGGTCTTCGCTAGCTGCGAAGACCGAGCAGTCCAAGAGATCTTGGAAGCCAGCTAACTCTTGGAACAAATCCAAGCAGAGCAAGAAAGCCCGCCGAGACAAAGTCGGCAGTGAAGGGGCGGGGCCCCGATCTGTCTCTGGATCGTGGTAGGGAGCAGACTATCTCTGTTCGCAGAGGCTTGGATGTGAGACTTACAGGATCCTTGGGTTCTGGAGGTTATTACCCAGGGTTACAGGATAGGGTTCAAGACTCATCTGCCCAGCGGCAGATTCCTCCTGTCAAATCTATCCTCAAGACCAGAGAAGAGAGACGCCTTCCTAGAGTGCGTGAGTGATCTCTCCTCTCTTGGAGTAATCATTCCAGTACCCCTAGCAGAAAGGGGTCTAGGGTACTATTCAAACCTTTTCGTGGTCCCAAAGAAGGAGGGCATGTTCTGCCCATGTTAGGATTTGATTGGTTTAAATGATTAATACTACAGTAACAGCTTTCTGCCAATGTAGGACCACTCAGTCTCACACCTAACCTCGGATTCCCACAGATTGAACTTAAGGGAACCCTGATATGCTCATTGATCTGAGGGTCACTACAGCAGGGTAGCTGAGTGAAAACGGAACCTTCACGCAACAGAATCTGGCTAGCAGCAGAGATGGCAACTCACATGTGGTGAGAGAGTTAATTACTGCGGAGCCTTGATTTCAGACACACAATCATACAAACTGAAAATATAGACAATGAGCTTGTCAAACACACCAGCAGTCACACAGCAAGATTAGTTATGAATAGCAAGCTGAGAATATATATAGTCCTCTTAGAGGAATGTATAACTTTTACATCCAAACTTGTCCATATATAACTATGAGCAGAAAGTAAAGTTACTGTGTTGTTTTTATAAAGCAGGTGTAGTTGATATAATACAGACGTCATTTGTAAGCAGGCTTGAAAGTGAATTTGAAAACTTATTAGTGAATGTTGTAGGAAGTCCGTTATGAACAAAATTGTAGCAATATATCTCCCTTGTTAAGAGTAGTAGTATTTGAAATAGTTATCTGGGGAAAAGTAGTTTAAGTCACTAGTAAACCAATGCAACAAGAAAGCAATTATAATTCCCCAG
Organism: Bombina bombina; assembly: GCF_027579735.1. Taxonomy (NCBI): domain Eukaryota; kingdom Metazoa; phylum Chordata; class Amphibia; order Anura; family Bombinatoridae; genus Bombina; species Bombina bombina. The sequence goes on from NC_069502.1 coordinate 875,918,936, forward strand.
CATGTGTCAGCGTTATTCACAGAGTTGTATGGCAAGCTTACAATTAGCAATGAAGTTGTAGCAGTACATGCAGTTCATATTATGCAAAATATACAGACCAGTGTTATGAGAAGTGGTTTTGAGCAGAGTAATACTGGTTACCAGACAGCAAACAGTCCCATCGGTGAGAGAGAGAGAGAGATCCAGAGACACAGCTGCGGCGGAGAGAATGTCGGGCGTGACGTCACACGCTGCAGAGAGCAAACTTCAGTACAGCTGACACAGAAAGATTTCTGACTGATGTAAACGCTGAAAGGTTCTTAACGACGTCAAAGCTTGAGCAGGTAGATCCAAACAAATAGAATCACAAGATGAATTTAAAGAGTAATGCAAGTAAATACAATGTTTGCATAAACGGCTAGGTCTCTTCAGAAGCAGCTTATCACTGAGCAACAAATTACCAAGCAATGAGTTCTGTTGGAGGTGCCTTAAATAGGGCTAGTGAGTACACTTTCTTAAAGGTACAGTATGACACAAGATGAAACCCTGACAGCCCAATTCTTAAAGTGCCTAAACAAGTTTCTGTCAGTTCCATCATTCAAAATGGAAACTATCAGATCTATTCTACCCCTAGTTCAAGAGGGGCAATTTATGATGACAATAGACTTGAAGGATGCTTACCTTCACGTTGCCAATCCACAAGGACCACTTTCAGGTTCATAAGATTCGCTTTTCTTGACCAACACTTCCAGTTTGTGGCCCTACCGTTTGGTCTGGTGACTTGCCCCAAGAGTCTTTACGAAGGTTCTTGGGCAGCGCTGCTCGGGGATGTCACGTTAGTCGAGAGCCCAGAGGCATTGTGGGTGGCTCCTTCCCAGATAGCAAGGATAACTTGCCACAAACTTGTAGCAAATTTTCACTTTAGGTCTGCTTAACTTGCTGCAAGTTTGAACTGACAAGTGTGTTTTCTTGCAGCATAATTGCTGTACAAGTTCTAGTCTCTAGTAAAAGGTAATTTGTAATTTTGAAAAAAGTCAGCAGCAAGAGCTCTACAAGTCTTCTGCAAATATTTGTTAAGTCAACAGCAAGAGCTCTGCAGGCTTGCAGCAATTTTCTGGCAAGTCAACAGCAAGAGCTCTGCAATTCGCCTGCAAATGTTTGACAAGGTCAACAGAAAAAATTCTGCAAGTCTACTGCAAAATGGTTGACAAGTAAACAGAAGAGCTCTGCAAGTTTTCCTGCAATTTTCTGACAAGTCTCCTTCAATATGTTGACAAGTTGATAGCAAGGGCTCTGCAATTCTGTTTGCAAATCTCAGACAACTCAATAGTAAGAGTGCTGTTAATCTGTGGCAAATCTCTGGCATGTATGTCACAATTAAGTGCAGTGTCGGTCACAAGAGCACTGCAAGTTTACTGTTATATCTGTAACTTATAATTACAAATGAATAATTTCTTAATATTAAAATGTTTTTTTCTTAAAAAGTTAGTTTTAATGTAAGTTATTTGTATGAATTTAATTAATTTCAGGAGTTGTAGCTATATATTATCTGAGGAGAATATACTATGTCAGGTAATATATTACTTGAAGTATTCTACTATTAGGGTTATAACACAAATATCATTATCTCAGTTACAGTAGGACAGGCTTTAAGGCATTCTGCTTATATAGCCATTGTCCGTTCTGCCCATGTTCGATATGTTTAATGCTTGTAACTCTATTTTACTGGTTTTTGATAGCATTGAGTGTACTGTATATGTATAAGGCCTAGTTTTATTGTGCACATATTATATGAAAATGCAAACACCTCATTATGTTTTTATATGCATTTACAAATAAAAAAGTCTGTTTCTTTGTTCCACTTACAGCGATTTTGGTGGGGGTCTGAAATCTAACCTGCTGTATGAATTAGGTCCTGCTTTAATATATTAAAACTTGGAAAATAAGGTTTTTACAATTTTACTTGATTATTTTTTTAATTCTTTCTGAATATTAGTTTTGCAATTATTTCCTTACCTATTTCTGTTAGTTATATAAAAAAAATTATCATTGTATACAACTAACTGAAGTTGTAAATAACCTAGCCAGAATGTAAACTTTGACAATCATATACATTTTTTTTTATTTCATACTTTTACAGAACATAATTCATTTTTGCCTTTATGGTTAATGTAAGGCGTTAACCTCAATACTATATTAAGATAAAAAAATATGAATTAAAAAAGGGTTTTAAAAATCACTCAAAAAACAGCATTAACTCTTACACAAGTAATTCAAACTTTTATTAGTTGCAAATTTTCCAGTGATTATAACATTTTAAACATGGCATAGTAAAAAATCTAAATAACGGCCTAAGATACAAGACAAACAATAATTTTAACAGAACAAAAAATATAAGATGATGTCCTCTGCTATGATGTTAAATTTGGCACCGACCTATGAAATAAAAAATATATATAAATGTGAGCATATTGTCTCGATTGTTTAGCTTAAAGCAGAACTATAATTTCTAAATCTAAAAAAGTGAATTTGACATAGCAGTATTTCAACTTCAAGGTTGTGAAGAATACAAAAAAAAATATTTTTATATATGGTCAGATTTATTTCTCACATTAATTCAATTTTCCACAGTCCTTAGCATACATATATATCATACATATATGGGGGTAGATTTATCAAATGCCGGGCAGACATGATTCGCTACGCATACGCTGTGGGCATTTCTAGTGAAAGCTTCGTGCAATGCTGCCCCCCTGCACATTCCGTGGACAATCTGTAGCGCTAAGAATATTAAGCACAGATCCAATCTTACGGAGATACGATCTCTGGTTAATTTTCTAAAATTCTAAGGCTTTTTAAAATAAATAACAACTGCAGTAGGCAGTTTTGGGGTTTTAAAATTGGTGGGAGCGTAGTATTAGGAAAAAAAGGCACTGAAAAGTGCCTTTACATTGCGGTCTATGGGGTGTGTTCTCATAGACAGCAATGTAAATATATATATATATTTATGTGTTAATATGTGTATATAAGAAAGTGATATTTAGTGCGCCACTTGTAATCTAGCCTTAATTGTTTAACCATTAGTTGCAAGTTACTGAAGAACTGAAAATACCAAATGAAGCAGTCATGTTGGAGCTTAACCCCTTAATGACCACAGCACTTTTCCATTTTCTGTCCGTTTGGGACCAAGGCTATTTTTACATTTTTGCGGTGTTTGTGTTAGCTGTAATTTTCCTCTTCCACATTTACTGTACCCACACATATTATATACCTTTTTTCTCGACATTAAATGGACTTTCTAAAGATACCATTATTTTCATCATATCTTATTATTTACTATAAATAAAATTATACAATATGAGGAAAAATGGGGAAAAAAAACTTTTTCTAACTTTGACCCCAAAAATCTGTTATATCTACAACCACCAAAAAACACCCATGCTAAATAGTTACTAAATTTTGTCCTGAGTGTAGGAATACCCAATGTTTACATGTTCTTTGCTTTTTTTGTAAGTTATAGGACCATCCACTTTGCTATTTCCAAACCATTTTTATTTCAAAATTAGCACTAGTTACATTAGAACACTAATATCTTTCAGGAATCCCTGAATATCCAATGACATGTATATATATTTTTTAGCAGACAACCCAAAGTATTGATCTAGGCCCATTTTGGTATATTTCGTGCCACCATTTCACCGCCAAATGCGATCAAATTCCAAAAATTGTTCACTTTTTCACAAATTTTTTCACAAACATTCGGTTTCTCACTGAAATTATTTACAAACAGCTTGTGCAATTATGGCATAAATGGCTGTAAATGCTTCTCTGGGATCCCCTTTGTTCAGAAATAGCAGACATATATGGCTTTGGCGGTTGACTTTTTGGTACTTAGAAGGCCGCTAAATGCCGACTGCGAATCACACGTGTATTATGGGCTAGCAGTGAAGGGGTTAATTAGGTAGCTTGGTAGGGAGCTTCCAGGGTTAATTTTTAGGCTTTAGTGTAGAGATTAGCCTCCCACCTAAACATCAGACCCCCTGATCACCTCCACAAACAGCTCTCTTCCCTCCCCCACCCCACAATTGTCCCCGCCATCTTAAGTACTGGCAGAAACTCTGCTAGTGCTAAAATAAAAGGTATATTTGGGTTTCTCTTGTAAGGTGATCCAGTCCACGGGTTCATCCATTACTTGTGGGATATCTCCTTCCCTACAGGAAGTTGCAAGAGGACACCCACAGCAGAGCTGTCTATATAGCTCCTCCCCTAACCCCCACCCCCAGTCATTCTCTTGCAACTCTCGACAAGATAGGAAGTATCAAGAGATATGTGGTGACTTAGTGAGTGTTACCTTCAATCAAGAGTTTGTTATTTTTAAACGGTACCGGCGTTGTACTGTTTTACTCTCAGGCAGAATTTAGAAGAAGAATTCTGCCTGAGGTTGATGATCTTAGCGATTTGTAACTAAGTTCCATTGCTGTTTCTCACACATAACTGAAGAGTATGGGAAAACTTCAGTTGGGGAACGGTCGCAGATTACCTGCTTTGAGGTATGTTCAGTATTTTATTTCTAGAGAGATGAATTAAGTTCTAGAAAATGCTGACAGAAGCCTTGTGTATTTGAGGTAAGCTAGGATGCAGTGATTAACGACGACTGGGATCATGCTTACAAAACAGGGTAATAATCATGTTTATACTCATATTACTTAGTGACAAAACGTTTACATGTTTCATAAATAGGATGTTTTTACTCTGAGGGAGATAAGTCTTTATTTGGGGCCTAGTTTTCCACATGGCTAGTCAGATACTCCTAGGAGTATTTTCTTAAGGCCCCTCTGACATTCAGTACATGGTGGGAGGGGCCTATTTTCGCGCTCTAGATGCGCAGTTTCCTTCAGACTGAGACATCCAGCTTCCCTAGAGGAGTCCTCTGGCATCTGAGGACCATTATAAAGGGTTTATTTCTTCTCTAAATCGTATTTGAGGGCAGGTAGGAGCCTCAGGAGAGCTGTGGCAAGGTGCTCAACTGTCTTTTACCGGTGGTTGAAGTTTTTTAAATCCGGTTTGGGGGCTAAGGGGTTAATCATCCATTTGCAAGTGGGTGCAATGTTGCTTTAGTCCCTTACACACACTGTAAAAATTTCAAAGACTTTACTATATTTTTACACTGTTTTGCAGTTTAAGTGCTAGTTTTTTTCTCTTAAAGGCACAGTAACGGTTTTGTTTAATTGCTGTTTCACCTTTATTAAAGTGTTTTCCAAGCTTGCTTGTCTCATTACTAGTCTGTTAAAAATGTCTGACATAGAGGAAACTCCTTGTTCAATATGTTTGGAAGCCATTGTGGAACCCCCTCTTAGAATGTGTACCAAATGTACTGAAATTTCTATAAACTATAAAGACCATATTATGGCGCTTAAAGATTTATCTCCAGAGGATTCTCTGACTGAAAAAAGGGAGATTATGCCATCTAGCTCTCCCCATGTGTCAGAACCTATAACTCCCGCTCAAGTGACGCCAAGTACATCTAGCGCGTCTAATTCTTTTACCTTACAGGACATGGCGGCAGTTATGGAATGCTACCCCTCTCAGGAGGTATTGTCCAAACCTGCCAGGGTTACAAGGAAAGCAAGACAGCTCTGGGGCTAGAACTAATACAGAGCTTTCTGACGCTTTAATACCTGTGTCCGATATACCCTCACAATACTCAGAAGCCGAGGCAGGTGAGCTTCTATCTGTGGGTGACATTTCAGATTCAGGGAAGGCGTTGCTTCAGTCTGATTCTGAAATGACAGCTTTTAAATTTAAGCTCGAACACCTCCGCTTATTGCTTAGGGAGGTTTTGGCGACTCTGGATGACTGTGAACCCATTGTAGTTCCAGAGAAATTGTGTAAGATGGATAAATACTTTGCAGTGCCTGTTTACACTGATGTTTTTCCAGTCCCTAAGAGGTTTTCGGAAATTATTACAAGGAATGGTGATAGACCAGGTGTGCCGTTCTCTCCCCCTCCTGCTTTTAAAAAGATGTTTCCCATAGATGCCGCATACGGGACTCGTGGCAGATGGTCCCTAAGGTGGAGGGAGCAGTTCTCTACCCTAGCTAAGCGTACAACTATCCCCATCGAGGGACAGTTGTGCTTTCCTAGATCCTATGGATAAAAAATTGAGGGTCTCCTTAAAAATTTTTTTATACATCAAGGTTTTATTCTCCAGCCTCTTGCATGCATTGCCCCAGGTTACTGCTGCAGCGGCTTTTTGGTTCGAGTCTCTTGAGAGGCGTCTACAGGTGGAGACCCCTGAGATGATATTTTAGACAGGATTAAAGCTCTTAAGTTAGCTAATTCCTTTATTTCTGATGCCGTTTTTCATTTAACCAAGCTAACGCTAAGAATTCAGGTTTTGCCATTCTGCGCGTAGGGCGCTATGGCTTAAGTCATGGGTCAGCAGACGTTCTTTCAAAGTCTAAGCTTCTTAACATCCCTTCAAGGGACAGACCCTATTTGGGCCTGGTCTGAAGGAGACTCATTTTCTGATATTACTGGAGGAAAAGGTCACACCCTTCCTCAGGATAGGCCCAATAAATTAAGGACCAAACAGAATAATTTTTGTTCCTTTCGAAACTTCAAGAGTGGCGCAGCTTCAGCTTCCTCTAATACAAAACAAGAGGGAAATTTCGCCCAGTCCAAACATCCTGGAGACCTAACCAGGTTGTGGAACAAGGGGAAGCAGGCCAAAAAACCTGCTGCTTCCTCTAAGACAGCGATGAAGGAGTAGCCCCCGATCCGGGGACCGGATCTAGTACGGGACAGACTTTCTCTCTCGCTCAGGCTTGGGCAAGAGACGTGCCAGATCCCTGGGCACTAGAGATTGTTTCCCAGGGATATCTTCTGGAATTCAAAGGTTCATCTCCAAAGGGGAGATTTCACCTCTCACAACTATCTGCAAACCAGATAAAGAGAGATGCATTCTTACGTTGCGTTCAAGACCTACTGGTTATGGGAGTGATCCACCCAGTTCCAAGGGAGGAACAGGGGCAGGGTTTCTATTCAAACCTGTTTATAGTTCCCAAAAAAGAGGGAACGTTCAGACCAAATCTTGGATCTCAAGATCCTAAAGAAATTTCTTCAGGGTCCCATCTTCAAGATGGAAACAATCCGAACCATCCTCCCTATGATCTAGGAGGGTCAATATATGACTACCGTGGACTTAAAGGATGCTTATCTCCACATTCCGATTCACAGAGATCATCATCAGTTCCTCAGGTTCGCCTTCCTAGACAGGCATTACCAGTTTGTGGCTCTTCCCTTCGGATTAGCCACGGCGCCAAGAAGTCCCATACAGACATTGTTCTGGCCTTTCTGAGGTCTCACGGGTGGAAGGTGAACAGAGAAAAGAGTTCACTCTCTCCTCTCACAAGAGTTTCCTTCCTAGGAACTCTGATAGATTCGTTAGAAATGAATATTTTTCTGACAGAGGGCAGGATATCAAAACTTCTAACTTGCCGGGCTCTTCATTCCACTTCTCGGCCGTCAGTAGCTCGGTGTATGGAAATGATCGGCCTAATGGTAGCGGCAATGGACATAGTTTTGTTTGCCAGCCTACATCTCAGACCACTGCAACTTTGCATGCTCAATCAAGTGGGATGGGGACTACACAGATTTGTCTCCTCTGTTAAATCTGGGTCAAGAGACCAGGGGATTCTCTTCTCTGGTGGTTATCTCGGGTCCATCTGTCCAGGGAAATGAGTTTCCACAGGCCAGAGTGGACATAGTGACGACAGATGCCAGCCTTCTGGGCTGGGGCGCAGTCTGGAATTCCCTGAAGTCTCAGGGTTCGTGGACTCAGGAGGAGGCCCTCCTTCCGATAAACATTCTGGAGCTAAGAGCGATATTCAATGCTCTTCAGGCTTGGCCTCAACTAGCTGCGGTCAGATTCATCAGATTTCAGTCGGACAATATCACGACTGTAGCCTATATCAACCATCAGGGGGGAACAAGGAGTCCCCTGGCAATGATGGAGGTTTTCCAAGATAATTCTATGGGCAGAGGTTCACTCTTGCCATCTCTCAGCTATCCATATCCAGGAGTAGAGAACTGGGAGGCGGACTTTCTAAGTCGGCAGACTTTTCATCCCGGTGGAGTGGGAGCTCCATCCGGAGGTATTTGCCCAGCTGATTCAACTATGGGGCAAACCAGAACTGGATCTGATTAGCGTCTCGACAGAAGCCAAGCTTCCTCGTTACGGGTCCAGGTCAAGGGATCCCCAGGCAACGCTGATAGATGCTCTAGCAGTGCCCTGGTTCTTCAGCCTGGCTTATGTGATTCCACCATTTCCTCTCCTCCCTCGTCTGATTGCCAAGATCAAGCAGGAGAGAGCTTCGGTGATTTTGATAGCACCTGCGTGGCCACGCAGGACTTGGTATGCAGATCTGGTGGACATGTCATCCTTTCCACCATGGACTCTGCCGCTGAGGCAGGACCATCTACTCCAAGGTCCATTCAATCATCCAAATCTAGTTTCTCTGCGTCTGACTGCTTGGAGATTGAACGCTTGATTTTATCAAAACGTGGTTTCTCCGAGTCGGTCATTGATACCTTGATTCAGGCTCGAAAGCCTGTCACCAGGAAAATCTATCATAAGATATGGTGTAAATATCTTCATCGGTGTGAATCCAAGGGTTACTTGAGGAGTAAGGTCAGGATTCCTAGGATACTATCCTTTCTCCAAGAAGGATTGGAAAAGGGATTATCGGCTAGTTCCTTAAAGGGACAGATTTCTGCTCTGTCTATTCTTTTGCACAAGCGTCTGGCTGATGTTCCAGACGTTCAGAGCGTTTTGTCAGGCTTTGGTTAGAATCAGGCTGTGTTTAAACCTGTTGCTCCGCCATGGAGTTTAAATTTAGTTCTTAAAGTTCTTCAAGGGGTTCCGTTTGAAACCTTGCATTCCATAGATATCAAGCTTTTATCTTGGAAAGTTCTGTTTGTAGTAGCTATCTCTTGGGCTCGAAGAGTTTCAGAGTTCTCTGTCTTACAGTGTGATTCCCTTATCTGATCTACCATGCAGATAAGGTAGGTTTGCGTACCAAACCTGGGTTTCTTCCTAAGGTAGATCTAATAGGAATATCAATCAGGAAATTGATTTTTCCGTCACTGTGTCCTAATCCTTCTTCAAAGAAGTAGCGTCTGTTTACACATCTGACGTGGTACGTGCTTTAAGTTTTATTTGCAAGCTAGTAAGGATTTTCATCAAAATCTGCATTGTTTGTTGTCTACTCTGGAAAGAGAAGAGGCCAAAAAGGCTTTTGGCAACTTCTCTTTCTTTTGGGCTGAGAAGCATAATCCGTTTAGCTTATGAGACTGCTGGCCAGCAGCCTCCTGAAAGAATTACAGAATTAGAGCGGGTAGCTTCCACATGGGCTTTTAAACATGAGGCCTCTGTTGAACAGATTTGTAAGGCGGGTGACTTGGTCTTCGCTTCTTACTTTTTTCTAAATTCTACAAATTTGATACTTTTGCTTCCTCAGAGGCTATTTTTGGGAGAAAAGTCTTACAGGCAGTGGTGCCTTCCATTTAAGTTCCTGCCTTGGTCCCTCCCTTCATCCGTGTCCTAAAGCTTTGGTATTGGTATCCCACAAGTAATGGATGAACCCATGGACTGGATACACCTTACAAGAGAAAACAAAATTTATGCTTACCTGATAAATTTTCTTTCTCTTGTGGTGTATCCAGTCCACGACCCGCCCTGTCACTTTAAGGCAGGTGTTTTTTATTTTTTAAACTACAGGCACCACTGCACCCTATAGTTTCTTCCTTTTCTTACTTGTCTTCGGTCGAATGACTGGAGGTGGGTGGTTAGGGGAGGAGCTATATAGACAGCTCTGCTGTGGGTGTCCTCTTGCAACTTCCTGTTGGAAAGGAGAATATCCCACAAGTAATGGATGAACCTGTTGACTGGATACACCACAAGAGAAATAAATTTATCAGGTAAGCATAAATTTGTTTTGTGTGTGTGTTTTTTTAAGCATATTTACATATCTAGCTGTGTAGGATCCTCCCTTAGCCCCAACCTCACTGATCCCCCCACTAAACAGCTTTCTAACCCTACCCTCTGCCTTAATGGGTGCCATCTTGGGTACTGGCAGCTGTCTGCCAGCACCCAGTTTTGAAAAATATCTGTTTTTTAAAAAATTCCCTTTTCTGTAGTGTAGCTTCCCCCCCCCCCCCACCCAAGACCAACTCCCCACCCCTCCAGGATCCCTTAGGTGATTTAATATAATTTAAATATAGCCCTTTTCTCCCACTTATGTGCATACATATTTTCTGTAGTGCAGCGGTTCCCACCCGCATCCCCCAGCCCCGTGCACCGCGCCCGCCGCCCCCTGTGCACGCCCGTAGCGCGCCCCCATCAGCCCCACCCCCCTCCACATTACTCAGACCCATCGATGGCCGCCCACCCGCCTCCCAATTCGGCTCCCACCCACCAACGATAGCCGGCCATCGATGTCCGGTGTAGAGAGGGCCACAGAGTGGCTCTCTCTGCATCGGATGGCCATTCAGAGTTATTGCAGGATGCCTCCATATCGAGGCATCACTGCAATAACCGGAAGCATCTGGAAGCAAGCAGGATCGCTTCCAGCGAGGACGTGCAGGGTACGTCCTTGGTCGTTAAGGGTATTTTTTTAGAGGACGTACCCTGCACGTCCTCGGTCATTAAGGGGTTAAAGGGACACTGAACCCAATTTTTTTTTCTTTTTTTGATTCAAATAGAGCAGCAATTTTAAGCAACCTTCTAATTTAATCCTATTGTCAAATTTTCTTCATTCTCTTGGTATCTTTTTTTTGAAAATGCAAGAATGTAAGTTTAGATGCCGGCCCATCTTTTGGTGAACAACTTGGGTTGTTCTTGCTTATTGATGGATAAATTCACCCACTAATAAACAAGTGCTGTCCAGGGTCTAACAAAGAAAATAGCTTAGATGCCTTTTTCAAAAAGATAGCAAGAGACCAAAGAAAAATTGATAATGGGAGTAAATTAGAAAGTTGGTAAAAATTGCAAATTGAAAAAAAATTGGTTCAGTGTCCCTTTAAGTATGGGTGGTACAACTTATTGTTCTTTTGACAGGGATGCTTCTTTTTTTGACAGGATTTCTCATTTATTAAAATTTGAATTGACATTACTTGGTAATGCAATAAAATCCAACCATCCACCAGGATCAATTATGTCAAAGAAGCACCCCTGTTTAGATGTACCATTCTTGTAAAAAGGTCAGCTCTATCCAAGCACAGAGATAACTCCAACATGGCTGCTCTCTTTATGATCTCCAGTCCTATAGCAAAAAGCATCTACAAATCAAACAATACGTTTTTATGTAAAAAGACAAACATTTCATACAGCACGAGGAGCATTCGGGAAGTGAAAAAAAACACTTTTCTGCTGTATAATATCCATATAAACCTGTTGTATAAACAGAATTAAAATAATTTGAAAATACATGACTCAGGGGAATTAAACAAGAATAAACCAATACTACCCCACCTAGGACAATGAACAACTCTTGTGTGTGCTTGGTTAAGCCAATCTCCAATATTTTTTTTAATTTTATGGTCGGTGATATCTTTTATAGACCTTTTGACAAGTTTCTGTAATGGAAAAAAGAAACATTAATTAAATGTTTATAAGTTAGAATGAAGTATATTCAGAAATAAGTGTGTCCCCTGTTAAAGTGACAAGATACACTTTGAGAATATAACGGCAATTGTTTAATTATACATAATATATATATATATATATATATATATATACTAGTCCTAAAGCCCGTTTACACAGGCGAGCGGTCTCACCCCTTGCTCTCTCCTTCTCTTTTGCTCTCTCTCTCCCCCTCTCTTTTGTTTTCTCTCTCTCCCCCCCTCTCTTTGCTCTCTCTCTTCTCCCCCTCTCTTTTGTTTTCTCTCTCTCTCTCCCCTCTCTTTTGCTCCTCTCCCCTCTTCTTTTGCTCTCCTTCCAGCCCTCTTTTGCTGCTCACTCCCCTCTGCTTTTTTGCTCTCTCTCTCCCCTCTCTCTTTTGCTCTCTCTCTCCCCCTCTCTTTTGCTCTCTTTCCTTTCTCCCCACGCTTTTGCTCTCCTCTCTCCCCTCTCTTTTGCGCTCTCTCATCCCCCCTCTCTTTTGCACTCTCTCTTCCCCCTCCTTTTGCTCTCTCTCTCTCCCCCCCTCTTTTGCGCTCTCTCTACCCCTCTCTTTTGCTCTCTCTCCCCCTCCTCTTTGGCTCTCTCTCTCTCCCTCTTTTGAACTCTCTCCCCTCTCTTTTGCGATCTTTCTCCCCCTCTCTTTTGCTCTCTCTCTCGTCCCCCTCCCTCTGTCTCTCTCACCCGCCCTCCCATTCTCTCTCTCGTCCCCCTCCCTCCCTCTCTCTCTCCCCCTCTCTTTTGCTCTCTCTCTCTCCCCCTCCCCTTTTGCTCTCTCTCTCTCTCCCCCTCTCTTTTGCTCTCTCTCTCTCCCCCCTCTCTTTTGCTCTCTCTCTCTCCCCCTCTCTTTTGCTCTCTCTCTCTCCCTCTTTTGAACTCTCTCCCCCTCTCTTTTGCTCTCTTTCTCCCCCTCTCTTTTGCTCTCTCTCCCTCCTCTCTTTGCTTCCACCCCCCTCTATTTTGTGCTCTCCCCCTCTCTTTTGCGCGCTCTCCCCCCCCCACTCATTTGTGTGCTCTCTCGCCCCCTCTATTTTGTGCTCTCTCGCCCTCTCTTTTGCGCTCTCTCTCCCCCCTTTCTTTTGCGCTCTCTCCCCCCTTTCTTTTGCGCTCTCTCTCCCCCTTTCTTTTGCACTCTATCTCCCCCCTTTCTTTTGCTCTCTCTCCCCCCTTAATTTTGCTCTCTCTCCCCCCTTTCTTGCTCTCTCTCCCCCCTTTCTTGCTCTATCTCTCCCCCTCTCTTTTGCTCTCTCTCTCCCCCATCTCTTTTGCTCTCTCTCTCCCCATCTCTTTTGCTCTCTCTCTCCCCCATCTCTTTTGCTCTCTCTCTCTCTCCCCCTCTCTTTTGCTCTCTCTCTCCCCCTCTCTTTTGCTCTCTCTCTCTCCCCCTCTCTTTTGCTCTCTCTCTCCCCCTCTCTTTTGCTCTCTCTCTCCCCCTCTCTTTTGCTCTCTCTCTCTCCCTCTTTTGAACGCTATCCCCCTCTCTTTTGCTCTCTCTCTCTCTCTTTTGCTCTCTCTCTCTCCCCCCTCTTTTGCTCTCTCTCCCCCCTCTCTAACATCCTAAACATAGTAATAAGCTGAAACAACCCGCATATTTATAACCAGAGATTGTGTATACGTAAGGAGCACAGAAAACACAAAAGTGGATTTTCATTACCTGATATGCACCGTGATGCGCAAATCGCTATCTTCCCTTTTGTGTCCCTTCTTAGTGTTACCAGTTTGCCCTACGGTTAACAATATTTATTTAAAATCCTTAGCTAATTTTTCATTTCTTTTTGTGTGCGGATTTGTGCGGACGGTTTGTTTACAAGTCTCTTTTGTAACTGCATTCCTATTTGTGATCGAGGAGGCCTTGTCGAATGCTAAAATCTCATTGGTTATCATTGTTCGACAGGGAATCAGAGGGCTTTACTATAGGCTAGACCCCCATGACTCGGGCGTAAATGCACGCCCCACGATCACACCTTGTTTTACAGTGTCATCGCTGATGCCTTGAAAGTTGCAGGATGCACCCCAAATAAACTAGATCTCAAATCACGATATGATCTATGTGATTATCAACTTTATTTTATGATTGAGTATAAATGCAACCCTTACCTAATATTCGTCACTCACTGCTACATATTTCCTATCAACGGGTGACAGTTTATGTGTGCGCAAATGTATATTGAAAGAATGCATGTTTATATGTGTGAAAATTGACATGTTTTATTAATATGCCGAAATCGCTCTGTCATATCAAGTCCTAAATCAAATGGCTCTTAGTATGCATGTATACCCGTCTGACTGTGTTGGGGGGTGTTGTGGTGCACCAATAGCGTGTTAGACTAAATTGTGAATGGACTATAGGTCCCCTAAGAGTAAGTGAAAAGTGTGTGGTGATGCACTAATAACGTGTTCAGCTGAAAAGACTAAATTGTAAATTAAATCTAAGAGAAGTTATATCTGATAAAAGATATAAATGACATAACGCATTACACAGAGAGCTAAATTATTAATGACCAAGATATAATAAGAAAGAATGTCTACAGGTTAAAGGACAAATAATAAATATTACTTATTTTAGATGTAACTTATTTTAGATTATTTTAGATGTGACTATTAATGTGAATTCTATGATACCTCATAAAATGAGGTTTCTATAAATCAAAAGTGTATTGTTGATAAAAGGTGTCAATAAAGTGACCCATACAGAGGGATTTCCTATGATTTATGACATACAAAGGAGTAGGATAAAATAACAGTGTGGGCTGGTGATATGTGCCTATCAGAAAATGGTCAATAGAGTGACCAAGGTAGTGAAAAGGTTGCCTTTAATTTATGACATAAAAAAGTGTAAAAATTGAAACACTTTTGCTGTCTCTCCCCCACACTTTTGCTCTCTCTCCCCCTCTATTTTACTCTTCTCCCCTTCTCTTTTGCTCCTTCCCTCTCTCTCCCACCTCTTTTTCTCTCTCTCTCTCCCCTTTATTTTGCTCTCTCTCTCCCCCCTCTCTTTTACTCTCTCTCCCCTCTCTTTTGCTCTCTCTCTCCCCCCTCTCTTTTGCTCTCTCTCCCCCCTCTCTTTTGCTCTCTCTCTCCCCCCTCTCTTTTGCGCTCCCCCACACTTTTGCTCTCTCTCCCCCACATTTTTGCTCTCTCTCCCCCACACTTTTGCTCTCTCTCACCCCTCTATTTTACTTTCTCCTCTCCCCTTCTCTTTTGCTCCTTCCCTCTCTCTCTCCCACCTCTTTTTCTCTCTCCCCCTCTCTTTTGCTCTCTCCCCCTCTCTTTTTCTCTCTCTCCCCCTCTTTTGCTTTCTCTCCCCCTCTCTTTTGCTCTCTCCCCCCCTTCTCTTTTGCTCTCTCCCCCCCTCTCTTTTGCTCTCTCCCCCCTCTCTTTTCATCTTTCCCCCCTCTCTTTTGCTCTCTCCCCCTCTCTTTTGCTCTCTCTCCCCTCTCTTTTGCTCTCTCTCTCCCCCCTCTCTTTTGCTCTCTCCCCCCTCTCTTTTGCTCTCTCTCTCCCCCCTCTCTTTTGTGCTCCCCCACACTTTTGCTCTCTCCCCCACATTTTTGCTCTCTCTCCCCCACACTTTTGCTCTCTCTCCCCCTCTATTTTACTTTATTCTCCCCTTCTCTTTTGCTCCTTCCCTCTCTCTCCCACCTCTTTTTCTCTCTCCCCCTCTCTTTTGCTCTCTCCCCCTCTCTTTTGCTTTCTCTCCCCCTCTCTTTTGCTCTCCTCCCCCCCCTCTCTTTTGCTCTCTCCCCCCTCTCTTTTGCTCTCTCTTTCTCTTCCCCCTCTCTTGCTCTCTCTCCCCCCCTCTCTTTTGCTCTCTACTTCCTCTCTTTTGCTCTCTCCCCCCTCTCTTTTTCTCTCTCTCCCCCCTCTCTTTTGCTTTCTCTCCCCCTCTCTTTTGCTCTCTCCCCCCCCCCTCTCTTTTGCTCTCTCCCCCCCTCTCTTTTGCTCTCTCCCCCCTCTCTTTTCATCTCTCCCCCCCTCTCTTTTGCTCTCTCCCCCTCTCTTTTGCTCTCTCTCTCCCCCTCTCTGTTGCTCTCTCTCCCCCTCTCTGTTGCTCTCGCCCCCCCTCTCTTTTGCTTTCCCCCCTCTCTTTTGCTCTCTCCCCCCTCTTTTGCTCTCTCCCCCCTCTCTTTTGCTCTCCTCTCTCCCCCCTCTCTTTTTTGCTCTACTCTCCCCCCTCTCTTTTTTTGCTCTCTCTCTCCCCCTCTCTCTTTTGCTCTCTCTCTCCTCCCCTCTCTTTTGCTCTCTTTCTCCCCCCCTCTCTTTTGCTCTCTTTCTCCCCCTCTCTTTTGCTCTCTCTCTCTCCCTCTCTTTTGCTCTCTCTCTCCCCCTCTCTTTTGCTCTCCCCCCCCCTCTCTTTTGCTCTCTCTCTCTCTCCCCCTCTATTTTGCTCTCTTCACCCCCTCTATTTTGCTCTCTTCCCCCCCTCTATTTTGCTCTCTTCTCCCCTTCTCTTTTGCTCTCTTCTCCCCTTCTCTTTTGCTCTCTTCTCCCCTTCTCTTTTGCTCTCTTCTCCCCTTCTCTTTTGCTCTCTCTCCTACCTCTCTTTTTCTCTCCCCCTCTCTGTTTCTCTTCCCCCCTCTCTGTTGCTCTCTCTGTCTCAGTCATGGCCGGCCCTGCCCTCGCCACGCCTACCCGGCCCCGTCACGCCCGACCCTGTCTCAGTTACGTCCGGCACTAAAATGTGAGAGAATCCCAGGCACCTACCCTGAGGAGGCTAGGTTGAGTGATTGGATATACCAGTGTGGCTAAAAAATATATATAATTTAATATAATATAAGGTACAGTGGAATTAAGAACAATAAAATACAGAGTATAAACAAATTACAGTACAAACTTCATGGATCCATGATGAGAAATAGTATATAACAAATTGTTAAATTAAAAACAATACGCAATTGATTGCAGCAAGATATAGAACAAACCAATGGTGGTGAAACAAATCTATTAGCTACAAATAGTAATCTTAGTTAATTAAACAGTGAAATAATTCCTAAAAATCTGAATTCCAAACAGGTAGAAAGGGATAAAGAATAAAGTGTGTAAAATCCTGTTAAAAATAGTCAAAGTGTTATTCAAAATTAGATTCTAAGTGATCCGGTTGTAGTTGAAAGTCTAAATCAGTGACGAAAGTCTCAAAAAATAATAACAAAATATCCGTGTATCAGATGAATAGCAAATTGGTGCAAATGTAGCAAAATTTATAGTGTTGAAACGTCACAGCATAAATGGTGATGTATAAAAATCCAAAAATTGAAGAATGAAAAATAAAAACAAAAATTTTAAAAATTGAAAATGTAAGTGCTCCAACAGTCTTCAAAACTAATATTAGTGGTACTTGGTAGTTGATGTAAAAGCAATACAACAATAACAAAAAAGGAAAGAACGATCCACCTGTGGAAAAAACAAAATAGAATATAGTGTAGATTGTCCTAAATGAATAGAAAACAATAGTCTTGAGAAAGGCCTAGCACGGGCCGAAACGCGTTGACCAGCACTGGTAAGCCTTATTCTATTGTTTGCTATTCATTTAGGACAATCTACACTATATTCTTTTTTGTTTTTTCCACAGGTGGATCGTTCTTTCCTTTTTTGTTATTGTTGTATTGCTTTTACATCAACTACCAAGTACCACTAATATTAGTTTTGAAGACTGTTGGAGCACTTACATTTTCAATTTTTAAAATTTTTGTTTTTATTTTTCATTCTTCAATTTTTGGATTTTTATACATCACCATTTATGCTGTGACGTTTCAACACTATAAATTTTGCTACATTTGCACCAATTTGCTATTCGTCTGATACACTGATCTTTTGTTATTATTTTTTGAGACTTTCGTCACTGATTTAGACTTTCAACTACAACCGGATCACTTGGAATCTAATTTTGAATAACACTTTGACTATTTTTAACAGGATTTTACACACTTTATTCTTTATCCCTTTCTATCTGTTTGGAAATCAGATTTTTAGGAATTATTTCACTGTTTAATTAACTAAGATTACTATTTGTAGCTAATAGATTTGTTTCACCACCATTGGTTTGTTCTATATCTTGCTGCAATCAATTGCGTATTGTTTTTAATTTAACAATTTGTTATATACTATTTCTTATCATGGATCCATGAAGTCTGTACTGTAATTTGTTTTTACTCTGTATTTTATTGTTCTTAATTCCACTGTACCTTATATTATATTAAATTATATATATTTTTTAGCCACACTGGTATATCCAATCACTCAACCTAGCCTCCTCAGGGTAGGCGCCTGGGATTCTCTCACATTTTAGTATCTTACACTGGGTAATAGCTAGGAGTCACCCGCCCCCAGGCTCATAGGTTCTCATCAGGCGCTGAGGTCTATCTTTTAAATCAGTTACGTCCGGCCCTGCCCCCATCATGCCTACCGTTCTTGCGGCGGACAGGTCAGTTTGTTGAAGGTCAGGTGTGTTTGTCCTCCCACACTCCCTACTGCGCATGACAGCTTCGGACAAACACACTTGACCTTTTATATTATGAGTGAGATATATATATATATATATATATATACACACGACAAGTGGGATTCACTGACACAGTCCAAAAGTAGGATTTTTTTTTTAAATAAGTCGAGTGCAACACCTAATGAGACCACCCTTGAAGTCCCAAGGTTTAAACTGTATAAAGAATAAGGTGGCACACAAGTTTTAAAAGGCTAAACCTTGGGGGCGGGGCCAATTAGGTCAGTCACATCTGAACAGAGCTCCTGGCTTATGGGCCAAAGAACAGAAAATATCTTTCTACTATAAGCCTATTATAACATCTAAAAGCTCATAGGCACTTGCTTAAGTACGGAGTGTGGAAGACAGCCATCTACAGAGGATACATACAATGCTTTCACCTTATGTCTTTGCCGTGTGGTAAACGCAGCCATTTTCACTACAGGCCCTCTTACATCGGGATTACCTGCTGATTGAGGGCTCAATGACCTACAACATACCTTCCCTAGGTATCTGGGTCCTCATAGCCATTGTTATTCTTTACTACTACAGGAACAACTATCGTCTCATCATTTCAACTGGCATTAGCCTAACGAGACCAGCTTCTATTAAAGTGAGGATTACAAGATGAACGCCGGCCGCATCCTTAAGGAATTAGCACACATGCTAGTAAAGCACCACGCTGCCTTCGAGAAGACCTTGGACATTGCGCTTGGCGTGAGCGATTTTTGTGCAACTCGGCTGTCTACTCAGCCAAACCCCAGGCAGATAGAGTGCACGGAGGGTAGAGCTTCGGAACTTGGATATCAGCGCGATGGCATCTCGCACAGAGAAGCTCAATTTTTCACAAAGGAGGTAAGAGACCTACATTTCGAACCTGACGCTTGTGCAATGCAGATGGGCATACAGAACTCTAACGACTACAAGCAAGTCATGCTGACCCCCATACTGACGCCTATGAGTAACGCACATACTGAGGGCGCTCATTGCCATCTGGTCAGACGTGACATTAACCCTACAAGATTGGAAATAAAATCAGTACTGGGACAAATTTTTCTTCAGCGACCACAACTGACTCAGGCAACCTGGTACAAGACTTTCCTGGCATCCGATGGCAATCTGTATCCCAAGACTATTGCAGAGCTATGGAGGGAAGGCATAGGATAGCAAACAGTGTGTTGCCAGCCGGACTCAGTGTTTAGTGGCAGCATGCTTCATTGAGAGAGAACCCTTTAATGTTCTGCATGCTGGACCTTTTGGTGTGTAAAATGTTCATATTTCAATACTACTAGATAGCACGCTATATTACATATATTGGTTTATTATAGTTCTGCCTGTTCTTCCATAACGCAGAAATAGCTTATTTCCCATAATCTTTGTTGACAGGTTTGGTTGTCCCTAGCATTACTCTAGCTATATTGTTTGATATGCATGTATAAAGTGAATGTGTCTCCCCTATAGACTTATACATAGAGATTCTAGCTGTATTTAAGGGTCTCTTGAATGGTGCAGAATGTGAAACCTAGGCACTAGTTTTGTATTATATTAGGTGAATGACGCAATAGTATTTTATGAAACTGCTCTATACCATTTCTCTGTCTAAGCTATCTTTGGTTGGGAGTCCTCCAACTGGAAAGTGTATATTTAACCAGAATGTGTTAGTTATATCATATGACAGGGTATATTATGGTTCTCTCACGTCAAGCTGTTACCAAAGCTCCCTCTCACATAGCTCAACACAGCTGATTTCTTGTTATTAACTAACACTATGGGGCATACATAGTTCTTTATAGATAATACTAAGGTGTGTATAGATACTACATATCCCAATAGGCTGGCTCTGCTATTCCATATATACCTTTTTGTGGCAGAATTATGAATAATGAGACCAAAGCGGACCTATTTATCAGAGATCAGCTCTTCCTTCCTAAGACTTTATAATGTTTTGTTAAAATGCTAGATTGACATACTATACAAGCTCCAAATATTACAGGCATGTGGGGAAACTGGCAGAATTCAACGTCACCTTTGGAGTTTATCTAGATTAACTATACTATACCTTCCAATTATATTATTGCCCTCCATACACATGAACCCGCAGATTGCAATGCTACTTTAATATATCCATTTTTTATTAAGCCAAAATGTAGACAACTGTAACGTTTCACCAACCAATTTTATGATAAGTGATGTTAAAATGTATAATGATAGTTTGTAGCTATTTGTTACTACTTCATTCACATATAACTTTGTGAGGAAGTTAAACCCAAATAGCAGATAATGGATGGATTGTGTAAACTTTAGATTTAGACACAAAATCACAATGAGTAAAGTTGTATAACGTTTTTAGTGAATCAGCAGTAACTACTTCGGTAGTATTGTAAAGAAAACACTCATTCAGAATCTGTGGGTATTCAAAGTGTAAGTAGCAACAGTATCGGATTAGATAAATATGAACACAGTTTGTATAAGTACTTGGCTGTTGATACAATTGTTACCAAATAGTAATACTTGCGGTTGATTCCACTGCAGTGATTGACAGACAGGATCTGTGTTAGTCACCTCCGGTTCTGTTGAATTTGTGAGGTTCCACTGAGGGGGATCAGGGAGAGTTGATCCAGCTTGGTTTACCCTGTCCGTGATGTAAGCGTGAGACAGGCTTTCAGATGTTCCGACACTCGATGGAGGAGAGGAGAAGGAACCGCGCTGCGGTTAGCGTGTGACGTCACGATGCTGTGTGAATTTCTGACAGGCACACGGAACACGCTCAGAGCAGCAGGTGGATTTTTGTTTTAAAACTGAATTTGGATGTTAGGAAAAAAAGTTAATGTCCCATTTGAAGTTAGATGGTTTGGGTTGATTTGATGTGTTCAGATGATGAGATGAAGTAAAGTTTTTGGAATACTTATAATCCAGGATAGAGGGAGACACAAGCTTCACTAGCTAACTATCCCTATACACTATAATAATCAAGCAGGGAAGCAAGGAAGAGGAGTTCCCTTTATAGACTTAAACAGGAAGTTGGATTTCAGTAATTTAAAGGAACAGCAGAACGTGACAACAACAGATGCAGGCCCATATATTACAAGTAGTTGAATATCACCCATCCCTTGTTGAGTCACACTTGCAGCTAGGTGTAAAACCTACAGAGTTCAACATATTATCTAGTTATGGACACCTATCTATATGTATATACATATTTACACCTATATGGTTTGTCTGTTGTCGGGTGTAAGGGCCCGCACCCGAGCGATAAGACTTATCAGCACTAACACGGATATATTCAGGATTACTCAAAATTAGTGCAGTCCATACTATATATTGTTGTTTGGGAGTCAAATGTTTCATCATATAGAGGCTACTTTGATTCCAGACTCACACATTAAGCAAACTTTACTCAACTCCTCTATCTCTTCTCCAGACTGATTGCAACTTGGAGCAAATAGTAGTCCCTACATGCTCAGCAAATCTTGCTTAAATTAGCCCTGTTGGTCTTACATATGCATAGAATGCCTTCCCTTATAGAGCTGCGCTTTTACTATAAAACTAGCATAGTCTATAGAGTTAACAGACTTTAGAGTGTTTCATCTCCCTTATACTCAATCTATTATAGAGGTTGTGGCCCTTACTACAGGGTGACGCATAGCCTTACTTTGAAGCCCCTGGTATACTCCTGGTGCAGGCTGGTCCTGCATTGCTGCGTATGTTATATATGGTCTAATTACTCACAACATCTTAAAGGAGATACATAAACTCTGTTTCTTCTGAGAATTTGGAATTTGAGGTCCCAGCATGCAGGGTATAACTTTAGTCTAATGGATAATCAGTCTATCTCTACTTTTTCCCCTTCTAGCTCATAAGCTCATGAGTCTTTATACATTAATATGACATGTCACTATTTATCATACTTACATAATCATTTTTCCTCCCCCCCCCCCCCCACTACAAAATGTGTCTCCTAGTTTAGGAGGATGACTTGTGCGGTTTGTCTCGCATATACCGCAACCCCTACTTCTCTCCATGATTGATCAGCATCATTTACAAACTAAGCTTAAAGGTTTAAACCCAATAACTCATGCCTGCATATTTTGCCATACCACTTAGAATACAACAAGATAGCAGATTTATTTTTTTTCTAAATCGAGCTTTATTTAGAAAGGTGCAATTACAATATTTGGTGATGAAACTTTGAATAACAACGAGAGAGTACATGCTTCTAGAAATACAACAATACATGAAACTTATCGGCGAGATAACATGTGTTCATATGCAAATTGTAAGATGGTTAAAAAACCTCTTTTAGCCTCAAATATACATTTGTACTTGAAGCATGATTGCACCATATATACTTTGCTTGCGTAGTATGAGGGCCCAAAGACTCTCAGTTATAGGGGTATAGCAAAAGGTAACATTCATTAAATTGATTGATAACATCAAACTAGTAACGTATAGCTCTTTCTTTAATCACAGATTACCTATAGCACACAGCTGTAGTTGGGAAGTGATCGGATGTCTTTACCCTCAAAGGGGTAAGTGAAGGGGTGGAGTGGGATGGCTAGTAAGAGTGGTGAAGAGGGGGAGAAATACAAAGAAGGAGGGGGAAGAGAAAAAAAAAAAAGGGAAAAAGGAGGGGGAAGGAAGGATGGGGTGACCGAGGGGTAGTTTCGAAGTCAGCGCAGCCTTTAGCATTACTGCACCATTCTCAAAGGCCCTTTCCCTCCAACGTCAGGGTCATCATCTCGTGTGTACCTATTTTACCAGCCTTCAGATAATGATATCTTTCAAGGCGTAGTAGTTCCCCTACCCTGTTTCTCCACTTCACAGGGCTTGGGACCTGCTGCTTCTTCCAGTACACTGGTATTAGTCCTTTTGCCCCATTTAACATCAAAAGGAGCAGAAGATATTTGTCCTTTCCCACAAGCTTCGGGAGGTCATGGTATATCAAGTAGCTGGGTTTAGGGGGTATTATGGTCTTTAGCAATTGACTCATCTCTCCCAGGACTCTTTCCCAATAGGATAGGATGAGTGGGCATGTCCACCAAATGTGGATGAGAGTCCCTTCCCCACCGCAGCCCCTCCAACACCCCCCATTCGCCATCGGATATATCCTATGTAATCTTTGGGGGGTGAGGTACCACCTACTCAGCAGTTTGTAGTGCGTTTCCTGTATCCGCATAGACACCGATGCCTTTTTAGCTTTTTGGAAGATTTTGAGCCAGTCTTTTGGGTCAATCTCCAACCCCAAGTCCGTCTGCCAGGCAGAGGTGAACCTAGGGAGCGTATTTTCCCCCCTTATCAATAACAGTTTGTATAGCCTCGATACCAGGCGTGTGGAGGCTTTCTTTGTGCACATATAGTTTCAAACGGGGTCTTAGCTCTAGTCAGGTCGGTTCTTTTTTTACATGAGTTAAAGTAATGAGTAATTTGTGCATATCTGAACCAAGATGTAAAAACAACAGGGTTCCACCCGATTAGTTCTGCGTGGGTCTTGAGTCGGTCTTGGTGAGTCAAGTTATTAAAGGAAATGTCAGCTAGCGAGTAGGATGATCCTGGGGTCCAAGGTCCCCAATCTAGACTCAATTCCGGGTTATCCCTGATTGGCGTCAGAGGCAAGATCTCAGTAGAGATACCAGAGTTCCCTCTCATCAATCCGTCCAACGTCTGAAAGACATCCCCTATAAGGGGATATCTTTTGATAATATCTGGGTGCCCCGAGGGGGAAATCCAAGCAAGGGTTCCAACGTTCCCCCTTCTCAATATTTCCCCATCAATTTGTATCCAGGCTTTATTGTCTAGGTTTACACACCATTTGGCCAGCCTCTGGAGGGAGATTGCTCTTTGATATTCTTTAAAGTGTGGTATACCCAGTCCCCCACTATCCTTAGGTAAGTATGTGGTGCTTTTTTGAATTCTAGGCTTTTGTTCGCTCCATATGTACGTCTCTATAGCTTTCTGAATGTGTTGTATATATTGGGAGAAGGGCCAGACCGGTATCGTCTGCATTATGTATAGACCTCTTGGCAAAACGTTCATTTTAACGACCCCGATCCGACCCATCCATGATATTGTCTTATTTTTCCAATTGGACAGATCTTTGACCACATCATCCCTAATGTTTCTAAAGTTTAGGTCCGCTATTTCTGACACGTTGGGTGAGATAAGGATCCCTAGATATTTTATCGCTGTCCGAGCGACCTTTAATGGACAATCCTGCACTAGAGTCTCAAAGCTATCTTGCGGCTCCGTGATATTTAAGATCTCTGATTTAGAAGGGTTAAGCTGAAAGTTTGAAACTTTTCCGAAATTCGCGAATTCAGTCAGTGCTTCTCGCAAAGATCTAGCAGAGTCGGATAACGTCAGGAGGAGGTCATCGGCTTACATCGCAAGTTTGTGTTCAGTTTTACCGATAGTGATGCCCTTGACTGATGGGTTACTCCTGATTTTCTTGGCTAACACCTCTATAGTGATGGCAAACAAAAGGGGTGACAGGGGCAGCCCTGTCTAGTCCCGTTATGTATATGAAACGCTTTCGAGAGCGTTCCATTCACCCTCACTTTCGCGTTCGGTTGAGTATAGGGACATCGCATTATTGATAAAGTTAGGGCCGAATCCGAACTTAACAAGCGTTGCTTGAAAGACCAGTTAACCCGGTCGAATGCTTTTTCAGCATCTGTTGTGACCAACGACAGTGGGGTCCCGCTAACGCTGGCATATGTTATGATCTGGATCACTTTAAGGGTGTTATCTCTTGCTTCGCGGGTCGGAATGAAACCTACTTGATCAAGTGAGATTATTCTAGGGAGATGCTTATTAAGGCGATTAGCAAGTGCTTTAGCCAGAACTTTGACGTCCGAATTTAAAAGGAATATGGGCCTATAACTTTCCGGTTTATCCGAGGGTTTCCCCGGTTTGGGGATCACCGAAATGTGTGCCTCCAACAATTGTTTCATGCCTGAGGAAATGACCAGTTACGGTCGAGAAACGCGTAGCGGTACTTGTATGGAATAAACATATATTTTTTATATTCTCGGAAGTTGTCCTTTGCTTTTATCCTAACGTTGCAAGGGCCAATGGTTTTCACACTGTCTGCAGTGTAAATCAAACATTGCAATACCACGCTTGACAAGAAAGTGATTTACCCGATACGGAGTCTGACAGAATCAACCTATCTCCGTCTAGACGCAGCATACCACAGACACCAGTGTACTAACCACTGTGAGTGTTAGTCTGCCCGTTAGCACCGGTCACAGTTCGGTGCATATCTTTTTGGTAAGCATTTTTGATTCATCACAGTTTGCAGAGTGATAAGGAGTTAAATATATTAACTAATTCCGGGGCCAGTATGTCAGCAAATATTCTATAGTATTTTATCCCGAAGCCGTCGGAACCTGGGCTTTTACCCGTCGGCAGGTCTTTGATTGCTCTTTTGACTTCCTCGATCGTAAAAGGGGCATCTAGCGACTCCCTCTCAGAATCCGTTAGTCTGGGTAAATTGACTCCGTTCAGGTACTCTAATATATCTTGGTCAGGATGTTTCTCTAAGGGGACGTCCCCATTGGGATCACAGGTTTTTTGTATATTGTATAATGATGCAAAATACTCACTAAAGATGTTCGCGATAGAACTAGCATCCGCTTTGACCATTCCTTCCCGATCAACCATTTTATGTACATAAGCTTTCAGCTTTTTCCGCGTTATAGCTCTCGCCAGTAGCTTTCCAACTTTGTCTCCCTGCTCAAAATATAACTGCCTGAGTATTAGGGACTTTTTCTGGTAGTCTTCTTGTAGGAAGCTTAATTATTCCGACCTAGCCTGGGCAAGTGTTTTAGTTAGTATATCACTAGTTGGAGACTTTTTGTGGGCCTGTTCTAGCTCTGTTACTTTAGCTAATAATTTCTGATAACACTCCCTCCTTTGTCTGTTTAGGTAAGCTTTTTTCCTAATAAGTAGGCCCCTAACTGTGCACTTATGTGCTTCCCAGATTGTGCAAGCCTGTATCTGGTCATTATTGTTTATCTGGAAGAATTCAGTTATTGATTTTTGTAGCTCAACTCTGAAGATCTGATTGTCTAAGAGTGTGTCATTGAGTTTCCAGACGAACGAGGTGGCTGGAACGTTGGGCCACTGGATGGTGCAGCTAACCGGAGCATGATCAGACCATGTGATTGCGTGAATGTTACTGGATGTAGTGAATGTAAGGCCTATAGTGTCGGTGTATATATAGTCAATTCTCGAATATTTTCTGTGGGGGTAAGAGTAAAAGGTGTAATTTTTGGATTGAGGGTGGTGCGTGCGCCAAATGTCGTGTATTACTAAGTCATTTAGGATAGTGTTGACTCGTTTTAGAGTCTTGTGTGTGATGCTAGAGACTCCATTAGATGTGTCCAGCGCTGGGTCAAAGGGCGCATTGAAGTCACCCCCCCAGGTATAAGACTTCTTTTTGGACCTCTAAGATTTTGAGGCTCGTAGAAAGTGGTGTTGAGCTTGGTTGGGGCAGAGTGATCGGTCTATCATATAGATTCCCAGTTAGTATTAGGTATTTGCCGTCATCGTCTTTGAACATCTGATCCAATTGGA
This sequence comes from Bombina bombina, assembly GCF_027579735.1. Classification (NCBI taxonomy): domain Eukaryota; kingdom Metazoa; phylum Chordata; class Amphibia; order Anura; family Bombinatoridae; genus Bombina; species Bombina bombina. The sequence goes on from NC_069502.1 coordinate 875,945,647, forward strand.
AGGGCGTTTTAGCATTAAAAATAATGCCCATGCTGTTTTTTTTTTAAGTACCTGAAGCAAAATATGCAGTGGGATACCGGTGACTGTACCATTTTGGTTCATGCGCTTGTGAGAAATGCGTCTCTTGCAGATATATTATATCCCCACCCATTCGAGATAGATCTCTGAGTACCATGGAGCGCTTCCCAGGGCTGTTAAGCCCTTTGGTATCGATCGTAATTAGTTCCGCCGTCAATATCTCCCCTCGGCCACGGGGCCGCTCCATTTTAGGAGTGGGGTGGGGGAGGAAGAGAAAAAAAAAAGGGGGAGGGGGAGAGGGGGTGGTAGAAGGAGAGGGAGATGAAGGGTGTGAGCAAGTAAGGGGGGTTGCTACGGGAAAAAACGATAGGGCAAGGCGGGAAGAGGAAAAGAAGGAGAGGACAGAGAGTAAAGGGTTAGTTTTAGGTTAGGATTAGAAACTGGTTAGGTTTACAGTGGATATCACAAAGTATAACAACTACTATAACAAGTCAGGGGTAGTTTTCCCCATGCATTTACTATATAAATTAACTTTAAATATAAATTATTGTAATAGAACGTTTCAACATAACAACATACATATCAGTCCCATTTATTACCCTGTGAGAGGGGCCAGTATGTGGTTGGTGATTCAAGCCCAGGGGTATGGTAAAAAAAACATAAACATTTCTAACTGGTATAGAGCTTGGCCATTTACATGTTGCTGTCCCATGAGTCTAATATATTATGATCCTTAAGAATAGAGGGGTTGGGGCCTCCGTTTTGTTCCTATTTTGGGGGTCCTCTAGGCATAGGTGTGACAGACCCTTCTGTCAGGACTGAAGGAGTTAACTGTGTTTAGCTTTAAGAAGCTAATTTCTAAAGACAGGTTTGCTGGCCTCAGCTATTGTGTGCTATAATTACGTTTAAGTAATAAACATTCCATTGTTTAATCACCTCCAGAGTCAGACTGTTGGTGATAAGGACTCCATTGTGTCTTATGTTTAACTTATCTGCCTAAGTAAAGTAATGTGAATCTATGTGGCCTGTAAAAGGGTGTTGTCCCTCCATGTAATGTACAACATTCTTTCAACCCCCCCCATCTGGGGGGTCAGACCTGCATAAATACTAGGCATAGCCTTTTAATAAATGACATTCTGTTTTAAACCTGAAAACTGGCTGGGTTGTGAATTGCTTATTCCCTGTTCAGGACATTGTTCCCTGGTGTTAACCCTTGGTATCCTGTTGGTACCGTAACAATTGGTGGCAAGCGACGGAATGGACCTTATCGCCCAGAAGAGCAACTGCACAAGGCAGTAACCTCAGGAAGAGGGGGATTATTACAATACTGACTAAGATGGAAAGAGTACCAGGGACAGAAGGAACCAATGGGCCCAGCATAGCAGACAGAACCCCTGAAGAAGCAAGCTTTGATCGGGCGGTTAAAATAAGACTGGCACATTATGGCCCCAACCCATCTGCGGAAATTATCGACCGGGTCATAGCAGCTGTGGAGGCCAACCTACTTCGCCAAAGCGGCGCTGCAGCAGCCCAAGTCGCAGCAACCCAAGTGGAAAAGAGAAAAGTAAATTTTGCAGCTTTTAAAAACTTCCTGGAAACAGAAGGAGAGATTGATGGGTACCTTGAGGATTTTGAGAGGCAATGTGCACTACACAAGGTACCCGCAGAGGACTGGGTCACGATATTATCCGGAAAATTATCCGGCCGGGCCAGTGAGGCTTTTCGGGCCATTCCAGATGAGGAAGTTGGGGATTATAATACTGTAAAAGAGGCTCTGCTCTCCAGGTATGCAGTTACACCAGAGGCATACCGGAGGTGGTTCAGAGACACTGTTAAAGTAGCTGGAGATTCCTACCTTGAGTGGGCATGTAAGGTGCACCGAACAGCAGCTCACTGGATAGCGGGGTGCCAAGCCGTATCTGGGGGAGAGGTGCTGCAGCTATTCCTGTTGGAACATTGCTTCGACAAGTTACCCGCAGGAGTTCGAGAGTGGGTTCGGGACCGTAAACCCTCCACCCTGCATGAAGCGGCTCGCTTGGCAGATGAGTATACGGATGCCCGCAAACTGGACAATGCTACCACTAAGCCCCCTGCCAGAGTGGAGTACAGACCCCCAGTCACCCCAGCAGCTGCCAGTTACCAACCCCCGGTGCACCGCTATACCACACGGCCTCCGGCCACAAACTACCCTCAGAGAGCCCGGTTCAATTCGCGGGGCTACTCACAACCGATTCGGTGCTTTGGATGTAAGCAACTAGGGCACAAAAGACCAGAGTGTCCCCTAAATGCAGCGAACCAAGCACAGTCCTGGAGAAGACCTGCCGGCGGAATCACACGTAACCCTGAGCCTGCGGCCCGCTACGTAGAGGCGCAAGAATGCTGGGGCATCCTACATGAGGCAGACCTTGTGCAAGCTGCCCACCGGAATAACCGGCAACTGGTTAAAGTGAATGGGAAGGAGGTCAGTGGTCTACGGGACACTGGTGCTACCATGACCTTGCTTCGAAAAAGCTTGGTGTCTGAGAAACAGCACACTGGAGACACTGTGGCTGTGAGGGTAGCAGGGGGCACTGTGTTTCGCCTACCTGTTGCCCGGGTACATTTGGATTGGGGAATGGGCGCTAGACATGTGAATGTGGGGGTCATGAAGGATTTACCAGCTGATGTTCTCCTTGGAAATAACTTGGCCCCCCTTGTTTCTGCCTATGCTCCCATGGGTCCCGCTGATGTTAACCCTGTGACTACCCGTGCTCAGATCCGTGCAGCAGAGACTGACCCCCCTGCTGCTAAGCCCCAGGACGCTGAGCTCAGTAAATCTCTATCCGCTATTGATACGTGGAAGTCACGTTACAATGCGCTGATGAAGGAGAAGAGGAGCGCAGAGGAAAAAGCACGTTTAGAACGTGAATCTCTGCTAGACAAGCTGCACCGACAGACTGCAGAAAACACCAGCTTGAGAGTGGAACATGAAACATTAAAGACAAACTTAGTGACACTGGAGGAGAAGCTGACGCTGGCTCATAGTGAGGTGCAGCAACTCAAGGGCACCCTATGTCAGTATGAAGGGATTGTGGATACCTATAAAGAGCAGGTACAGAAAACTCGTAAAGAAGCTGATGGGATTTTGAAGGACTGTTTAGCCCTAGTCTGGGCACTGAGGAAGTTGAACCCTTGTTTGTATGGACAGGAATTCTCTCTCATAACGGGAATACAGATGGATTGTCCCGGCAAACTGACATGCCTACCACCTCCTAGTCCGGTCATCCCCAGGTTGACCCGCCAAAGGGTCAAGCCGGGTCTGCCGGAGTGTTCCACAAGGGGGGAGCTATGTGACAAACCCTTCTGTCAGGACTGAAGGAGTTAACTTTGTTTAGCTTTAAGAAGCTAATTTCTAAAGACAGGTTTGCTGGCCTCAGCTATTGTGTGCTATAATTACGTTTAAGTAATAAACATTCCATTGTTTAATCACCTCCAGAGTCAGACTGTTGGTGATAAGGACTCCATTGTGTCTTATGTTTAACTTATCTGCCTAAGTAAAGTAATGTGAATCTATGTGGCCTGTAAAAGGGTGTTGTCCCTCCATGTAATGTACAACATTCTTTCAACCCCCCCATCTGGGGGGTCAGACCTGCATAAATACTAGGCATAGCCTTTTAATAAATGACATTCTGTTTTAAACCTGAAAACTGGCTGGGTTGTGAATTGCTTATTCCCTGTTCAGGACATTGTTCCCTGGTGTTAACCCTTGGTATCCTGTTGGTACCGTAACAATAGGTGACAGAGCCATATTTGGTAAAGCAGATATTTCTAACTTTGGTATCATTACCCAATGCCCATCAGTTATTCTAGCAGTTATTCCCAAGTATGAGTGGCGCTAGATTCTCAGGATATGGATTATCTTGCTAAAACACAGGATAGAGCCACTCACTTGCTCTTCTGTTTGCTGTTTGCCCATCTATATGCCTGGGGTTCTATAGGAAAATAAACGAGATATACTCACTGGGTTCAGTGCAAGATAAACGTAGGCCTCTCCTGGAAGCGAGGTTAAACAGGATTATGCAGCACAAGAACACAAAACAACTGCAAACATTCAATCATTACAAAATTATGCTGCAGACCACTCAACATTACTAAATTATTAGCCCAAATTTAAGCAGTTAATAAAGCCCATTCCCCAGGTTAACATTTGAAATCCTAGTCTAATATGTTTCAATGTTTTACTTAGCTGTGCAGGCACTCAAGGTCTCACAGTGGGCCCAGCAGGTTAAACCCGCCGGGATTAACAATATGTGTCCGTAGCCCCCCTCAATTTTCCAAGTCTTACGGGGCTGTAAAAGAGGACGGTTTCCTCAATCTGGAAAGTTTCTCATCCTGATAGGATCTCCTGCAGGTTGATCTCTTGGTGTGGCTACCTCCTGAAGGGGTGGTCTGATGTCCAAGCCTAATGCTTCGTTAAAAGCTGGCAAGTCGTCAAGTGACCTATATACATGGGTGGTGTTGTTCCTGGTAGCTATGAGGCAGGTGGGGAAGCCCCAGTGGTATGGAATCCTCTTGTCCTTTAAAGTTGCTGTGATGAACTTCAGGTCTCTCCTCTTTTGTAATGTTGCTGGATAGAGATCGGAGTACACTTGAATGTCGCTACCCCCTGAATGCTAGTGGGTGTTTTGTCCTGGCCAATCTCAGAACCAGTTCTTTGTCTCTGAATGACAGAAATTTAAGTATAACATCCCTGGGGGGGCTCTACTGGGGGGTTTGGGGCGAAGGGCTCTTTGAGCTCTCTATGGGGACCTCGGGGGTCGCATCATTGTCCTTCAGATACTTAAAGGGACAGTCAAGTCCAAAAAAACTTTCATGATTTAAATAGGGCATGCAATTTTAAACAACTTCCCAATTTACTTTTATCACCAATTTTGCTTTGTTCTCTTGGTATTCTTAGTTGAAAGCTAAACCTAGGAGTTTCATATGCTAATTTCTTAGACCTTGATGACTGCCTCTAATCTGAATAAATTTTGACCACTAGAGGGCATTAGTTCACATGTTTCATATAGATAACATTGAGCTCATGCACGTAAAGTGACCTAGGAGTGAGCACTGATTGGCTAAACTGCATGTCTGTCAAAAGAACTGAAATAAGGGGGCAGTCAGCAGAGGCTTAGATACAAGATAATTACAGAGGTAAAACGTGTATTATTATAACTGTGTTGGATATGCAAAACTGGGGAATGGGTAATAAAGGGATTATCTTTCTTTTAAACAACAAATATTCTGGTGTTGACTGTCCCTTTAATGAAATCTTGTATGAAACCTAATAGAACAGGAGGATCTACTGTCTCAGGAATTCCACACAGTCTTAAATTGTTCCTCCTACTCCTATTCTCTAGATCCTCAATTCGATCCATTAGTGAATGGACTGTGCCTTCTTGTGCCTGGAAGTAGCTGGTCTGCAACTGCAGTTCTGAGCAGATAGTCTCTTGTTTTTCTTCAATGTGTGTCACCCTCTGTTTTACTACGGAGATATCCCTCTTTAGCTCTCCAAATATTGATTTGAATTCGGTCATTGCTTCTCTAATATCTTCCTTAGATGAGATTTGCTTAATGTCTTCCCTAGTAAGGAAGCCTTGTGTATGTGTCTGTGTTTCTGAGCTGTGCACTTGTGCAGTGGTAGCCTGGTAGTGCTGTGAGCTTGGGTCAGGCCCTGTTCTCCCCTGCTGTGAGTTAGAATCATTGGAGATCAGGTAGTTCTCCAGGGCTGTAGTGTGTGAGCTCTTTGTGGGCTTTAGGTTTCTCTTGTTGGACATTGTGTGAATTGGTGATTCCACCTGCAGTGCAGCAAGCTCCCCCAGGGATTCCTCTACCCCCTTTGTCCCCTCTTCTCCTTTATTATCTTCCTTTCTGCCCCTCACCCTTTACCGTTCTCCCTTTTCGGTTTTGATTTGAGTCTTTTCTTTTTTCTCTCCTTTCTTGTCTGCTTCTATGTTGACTCTGCCTCCCCTTAACTGCCGTTCTAGTATAATTTTTGTGGCTACTACAGCCCTTCTGAATTGTGTTGGATTGATGCGACCGGGATTGGGGCCTTGTGCTATTTTAACGTTAGTTTGGCCTCCTGTGTCTGCACTTCAGTTAGGCCTATGCCAAAAGACAAAAAGTTATGCGGTGTTGTGCAGCGTACACTACCTCACTTTTTCTTCCCTCTTCCCCCTTCTTGTAAGTCTACCTGTTTTGCTGCTGGCTTCCGTATTCAAGGCTCCATGAGCTGCTAAGTGCCGCCGTTACTGGGAGCTTTCTCTTTCGCCTCCGTGAGGCATCCTCCTGCGTTAGCGCAAGCCATGTCGGTGCGGCCTTCCAACAGAGCTCCGGTCTCGTGTGCGGCTCTTGTATAGTGTGGCACAATCAGGAAATGGATGGTGGAGCAGGGCACAGGGAGTTTGGGCTTGGGTGCGCACAGAGTCTGATGACTCGCCTTGTCTGTTTGAGGTCCCCAGCAGGTAAAGGGTAGTGTCGCAGATAAGCGCTTACCGCCTCCGGTCGTATACTTCTAGCCAGGCGTGTGACCGTAAGTGCCCAGGGCTTCTATACTTTGAAAATGGGAGTTTTAAATACAGGGAGTGCAGAATTATTAGGCAAATGAGTATTTTGACCACATCATCCTCTTTATGCATGTTTTCTTACTCCAAGCTGTATAGGCTCGAAAGCCTACTACCAATTAAGCATATTAGGTGATGTGCATCTCTGTAATGAGAAGGGGTGTGGTCTAATGACATCAACACCCTATATCAGGTGTGCATAATTATTAGGCAACTTCCTTTCCTTTGGCAAAATGGGTCAAAAGAAGGACTTGACAGGCTCAGAAAAGTAAAAAATAGTGAGATATCTTGCAGAGGGATGCAGCACTCTTAAAATTGCAAAGCTTCTGAAGCGTGATCATCGAACAATCAAGCGTTTCATTCAAAATAGTCAACAGGGTCGCAAGAAGCGTGTGGAAAAACCAAGGCGCAAAATAACTGCCCATGAACTGAGAAAAGTCAAGCGTGCAGCTGCCAAGATGCCACTTGCCACCAGTTTGGCCATATTTCAGAGCTGCAACATCACTGGAGTGCCCAAAAGCACAAGGTGTGCAATACTCAGAGACATGGCCAAGGTAAGAAAGGCTGAAAGACGACCACCACTGAACAAGACACACAAGCTGAAACGTCAAGACTGGGCCAAGAAATATCTCAAGACTGATTTTTCTAAGGTTTTATGGACTGATGAAATGAGAGTGAGTCTTGATGGGCCAGATGGATGGGCCCGTGGCTGGATTGGTAAAGGGCAGAGAGCTCCAGTCCGACTCAGACGCCAGCAAGGTGGAGGTGGAGTACTGGTTTGGGCTGGTATCATCAAAGATGAGCTTGTGGGGCCTTTTTGGGTTGAGGATGGAGTCAAGCTCAACTCCCAGTCCTACTGCCAGTTTCTGGAAGACACCTTCTTCAAGCAGTGGTACAGGAAGAAGTCTGCATCCTTCAAGAAAAACATGATTTTCATGCAGGACAATGCTCCATCACACGCGTCCAAGTACTCCACAGCGTGGCTGGCAAGAAAGGGTATAAAAGAAGAAAATCTAATGACATGGCCTCCTTGTTCACCTGATCTGAACCCCATTGAGAACCTGTGGTCCATCATCAAATGTGAGATTTACAAGTAGGGAAAACAGTACACCTCTCTGAACAGTGTCTGGGAGGCTGTGGTTGCTGCTGCATGCAATGTTGATGGTGAAGAGATCAAAACACTGACAGAATCCATGGATGGCAGGCTTTTGAGTGTCCTTGCAAAGAAAGGTGGCTATATTGGTCACTGATTTGTTTTTTTTCTGTTTTTGAATGTCAGAAATGTATATTTGTGAATGTTGAGATGTTATATTGGTTTCACTGGTAAAAATAAATAATTGAAATGGGTATATATTTGTTTTTTGTTAAGTTGCCTAATAATTATGCACAGTAATAGTCACCTGCACACACAGATATCCCCCTAAAATAGCTATAACTAAAAACAAACTAAAAATTACTTCCAAAACTATTCAGCTTTGATATGAATGAGTTTTTTGGGTTCATTGAGAACATGGTTGTTGTTCAATAATAAAATTAATCCTCAAAAATACAACTTGCCTAATAATTCTGCACTCCCTGTATTTTTCATCAAGTTGGAACGTCCTATTCAGCTGTGAATCACATTAGGGACATCGGAGCTCTTTCAGCAAGCAGCCATCTTCAGTCGTGGCTAAGCTCCACCCCCAAAGATAGCAGATTTTTATTGAATTGCCGTATATAAAAGGTTATTCATATTCTACTGGCAAGTACTCAATGTGGGTTTATCTCTTATATATTATTACTGTATTTTGTTCAATATTGTTCTAATGTTTAAAGTTTTGTCCTCCTATAAACTTAATGTTGTAATAATTGAGTGAGGTCCATATGTGTCCTCTTAGGATTGAGGAGGACAATTTTATCTCTCCAAGAAAACATAGAATTGTGAGGTTTAATCTTAACATGTTTAGCAAAACCATGAAGGAATGGATACGAATATATATTTTGGATTGATGTGTCCTTTTCTCTGTACCTATGTATGACGCCTGAAATTACATCTGTTATATTCCATGTTTAACCTCAATAAAAATTATAAAAAAAAAAAAAAGGCTAAACCTTTATTTGGAGCAACATTTCGGGGCTCCTGCCCCTTTCTCAAGCTAGTTTATAAATGAAATACACATGCCTCTTATAGGGCCACAGTAAAACAGGTGACTAATTGCACAACATGGGAGTGGTTTACAGGTACTGACATCATGACACATCCTGTGTTAACACCAACACATACAAAAACAGAATATAACCCTTAACATCCCACTGTTAGAATTGGAAACCTAAATAAAAACAAATGCAGCAAGTTGCTAACCATACCACATAACTGTGGGGAAACCCAAAAATAAAACAATAGTCTATAAGTATACTATGAATACATTATTTATCGTCTGTATGATATACTCCAGGAAACATTATACTTAGATCAAAGGTAAAAGATCAAATTCTCTATTTAACCCCTTGGGGTATAGCATTTTCGAGAAGCCAAATCCATTTGGCTTCTCTTTTTAGGAGGTCCCTATGTCTGTCTCCCCCTCTTGTTTTGTTAGGGGCACTATCAATTACCATGTACCTAAGTTGATTGGCCTGATGACCCATTTCGGCAGAATGTGCTGGGACCGGGAGGTGTAACATCTTATTATTGCGAATAGTCGACTTATGCTGACAAATGGAATCTCTTATCTTTTGGGTCATCTCGCCAACATATAATAGACCACATGGGCATTTGAGCGCATAAACAACATAAGTAGAGTCGCATGTGTAAAACCCTGTAATGCGGTACTTTTCCCCAGTGTATGGATGGGAGATCACTCCCCCCCCCCCTTAATGACATTATTACATTGGGCACACCCTAAACATGGGAATGTACCCTCCTTAGGGGTCCCAAAAAATTGTTGTTGGGTAGTACCAGTAGGCTTGGCTGATGTGGCACGGACCAGTTTTCTACTTATTGTGTTGCCCCTTCGGTAGGAGGCTCTGGGTACTTCCCTAAATTCTTTGATCTCTGGGCAAGCCTCCCATAGGAGGTACCAGTGTTTTTTAATGATGTTATACATCTTTTTGCTCATCGTATTATATGAGTGAACAAAATTCAATCTGGTCTGCTTAGGGTTATTTTGGGGTATATTTTGTCTGACTGGGCGATTTTTTTAGAGAGTTCTCAATTTGATCTAACTCTTGAGCATTATAGCCCCTGCTGACAAATTTGCTCTTCATGTATTCGGACCTGTCCTGTCTGATCAGAGGGTTGGATACTATTCTCTCTATTCTCAATAGTTGTGATCTAGGCAAACTTTGAAAAACTTGTCGGGGATGGAAACTATCCCTATGTAGGAGTGTATTCCTGTCAGTTGGCTTCACAAAAAGATCTGTAGCCAATCCGCCATCTTTTTATAGACCATTGTGTCCACCCTCTGCATATCCATTTTACTACTAAATTTAAAAAAATGAGACAGCATTTTCAATGCTGTCTAAATTCAGTAAGTGTCTCAGGGGGGGCCCCGCCACACGATGAACAAGTCATGTAGCGGAACCAACACTGACAATATTTGGAGAACAGTGGATTCGTGTACACATGTCTTTCTTCAATGGCGTCCATCACCAAACAGGCACATTGGACCCCACCGCTGTTCCTGTTTTTTGCATGAAAAATTGATTTTCAAAAATAGCATAATTGTTAGTTAGTACTAAAGTTAACAATTCAATAAGCCATTCTTGTTGTGTCTCATTATATAACTTACTTCTGGCTAAAGCTTCTCCAACACAGCCAATTCCCACATCATGGGGAATGACCGTGTAGAGCGAGGTCACATCCCAAGTGGCACCACGAACTGCATATCAAATGTTATATATATATATATATATATATATATATATATACATATACAAGGCTACACCTACTTTCCTACTTTTCCAACCATGTCCTGTGAGTATTTGCATACTCAGAAGATAAGGCAGCCAAGATTGCAACCCTGAAGTTGGGGGCCAGAGAGTTCCTTACAGCACCTGACAGAGAATCACAGAGAAGAGATCTGGAAAGGATCATGAAAAGACAAGTGAACCTGCAAACTCATGCAGCTACTTTGGCTGAGTATTACAAAACAAAACGGATTCCTAGAGGCTTGCGGTCCCCCCTCCAACCCACATTTTTTTCAGATAACAGTGAATTTTGCACTATTTATCACCAAATACTCAATAAGAGTTCAATGGACTTCATATTAAACATAGATTTCTCAAATTGGGAATTATCAACCCTGATAACACAAATTGATGATCAGAAGCAAAAGTTACTTGAAATCCTGGGAGAGGAGGAGTATCTCAACACTCTACGAAATAGAGAAGGCAGTCGGTACACTTAAACAGGAGGTCGAGGAGCGTAAGAGGAGGAAGTTCAAATGGGATGAACATGATTACAATGTCGGCAGCATCTACCGGTGGAATCGCCAACGTAGAACGATGGCCAATAGAGGACCACGGTGGGCAGTGACACGTCAAAGATCACATGCAGACGCTAATGGCGGCGCAGCTCAGACAGCTCCGGTGTGGAACGGATGGCGACCTCGAAAACAAAGTATATCGGCGACAGGTACCGATGCATCCCTTTCTACCTCTGCTTCTTTTTTAGTGGAGCGCAGACAGGAGGCCAGAGATCGAGGCGGTGTGGGGACCAGATCGCAAGAAAAACCAATATGACGGAGGTAAATGTTATCAACTTATACTCATAAAGCTTAACACCACATGAGATTGAGGTATTAAATAAGGGACTAACATTTTGCCCTACGGAGCAGGCAGACACTTTTGCTCTTATTTTGGACTTGACTCGTTTCTTCAGAGGGCTTAGATTAAAAGCCTATTTTAACACCACAAGTAGAGACTGCTTTGCTGAAAATACAGAGGACAACAATGAGAGTGTGGCATTTGACACAGGGCCATATGGACTGACCACTAAAAGCACATTTAACCCTTCAGGTGATAATGGTGCGGTGGAGACATTCATCAAGGTTGTGGACACTGAATATAAAGAACTTGCTTATAGAAATTCTACTCAGAGAGATAGGCTTAACCTTACCAAACAAGAATTTGATGTGTTAAAAAAAACTTTGAAAAAGATACATCCATCACGATCAAGCCCGTGGACAAGGGCGTAGTGGTGGTCGTGATGGATACTGTTAAATATAGGGTGGAAATTTTACGCCAGTTAATTGATGTACAAATTTATGAAAAATTGAATGGTAACCCCACTGAGAGGGTACGTAAGGAATTGTATAACATTTTGGATAAAGGTTTACACTATAATCTACTGACTCAAAAAATGTACCAGTTTTTGACAACTATGTATCCCTTAATTCCAGCGTTTTACATGGTACCTAAGGTACACAAGCAACTTGTTGATCCACCAGGCAGGCCCATAGTGGCCGGCATAGGCTCTCTATTAAGTCCCACTGCCCAATTCATGGATAAAATTTTAGCACCACTTGTTACACAGGGCAAATCGTACATTAGGGATACTATACAATTCATTGAGAAACTAGACGATTTCAAACAAATAGATGACAATGTCATCTTGGCCACTTGGGATGTGACCTCACTCTACACGGTCATTCCCAATGATGTGGGAATTGGCTGTGTGGGAGAAGCTTTAGCCAGAAGTAAGTTATATAATGAGACACAACAAGAATGGCTTATTGAATTGTTAACTTTAGTACTAACAATTTTTTTATTTTTGAAAATCAATTTTTCATGCAAAAAAACAGGCACAGCGATGGGGTCTAATGTGGCCCCATCCTATGCATGTTTGGTGATGGACGCCATTGAAGAAAGACATGTGTACACGAATCCACTGTTCTCCAAATATTGTCAGGGTTGGTTCCGTACATAGATGACTTGTTCATCATGTGGCGGGGCCCCCCTGAGACACTTACTGAATTTAGAATTAGCATGGAAAATGCTGTCTCGTTTTTTAAATTTAGTAGTAAAATGGATATGCAGAGGGTGGAATTCCTGGACACAATGGTCTATAAAAAATATGGCGGATTGGCTACAGATCTTTTTGTGAAGCCAACTGACAGGAATACACTCCTACATAGGGATAGTTTCCATCCAAGACAAGTTTTTCAATTTTTCAAAGTGTGCCTAGATCACAACTATTGAGAATAGAGAGAATAGTATCAGACTCTCTGCTCAGACAGGACAGGTACGAATACATGAAGAGCAAATTTGTCAGCAGGGGCTATAATGCTCAAGAGTTAGATCAAATTGAGAACTCTGTAAGAAATCGCCCAGTCAGACAAAATATACCCAAAAATAACCCTAAGCAGACCAGATTGAATTTTGTTAGCTCATATAATACCATGAGCAAAAAGGTGTATAACATCATTAAAAAAAACACTGGTACCTCCTACGGGAGGCTTGCCCAGAGATCAAAGAATTTAGGGAAGTACCCAGAGCCTCCTACCAAAGGGGCAACACAATAAGTAGAAAACTGATCCGTGCCACATCAGCCAAGCCTACTGGTAGTACCCAACGACAATTTTTTGGGACCCCTAAGGAGGGTACATTCCCATGTTTAGGGTGTGCCCAATGTAATAATGTCATTAAGTGGGGGAGTGATCTCCCATCCATACACTGGGGAAAAGTACTGCATTAAAAGTTTTTACACATGCGACTCTACTTATGTTGTTTATGCGCTCAAATGCCCATGTGGTCTATTATATGTTGGCGAGACAACACAAAAGATAAGAGGTCGCTTTTGTCAGCATAAGTCGATTATTCGCAATAATAAGATGTTACAACTCCTGCTCCCAGCACATTTTGCTGAAATGGGTCATCAGGCCAATCAACTTAGGTACATGGTAATTGATAGTGCCCCTAATAAAACAAGAGGGGGAGACAGACAAAGGGACCAATGTTCCCTCTAAGGTGCGCGGCAGCGCACCCTCCCTCTCTATGTAGCGTAGGCAGTACATCAGGCCGCGCAAAACAGGAGGAATGTGGAAAGTGAATTTTTTTATTATTTAATTACTGATGGCCTCCTGGAAAACGGCATGGCAGAGCACACAAATAAACAGTGCCTCCGGTGTAGCACAACTTGATCTGTTTCCTGTGCTACACGGAGGGGGAAGGACCTAAGCCTGACTGACAGCTGTGTGCATAAATCACACAGCGCTG